>NW_016107349.1:9533224-9547035 GCF_001604975.1 Cebus imitator | reverse complement strand
CACACACACACACACACACACACACACACACACACACACACATTCTCTATCTACAGGGTCTGTTCACATCTCTGCTGATGTGGTTAAACTGAGTAGCATCGGGCCTATATCCAAAAGTTTAAAGTTTGGTAGAAAGAGAGGGCTTTTTACCCCTAGAAGTCCCAATGTGATTTCTGGGATCGAGTCTTATGGGCCTGTCTTGGGCCTCTTAACCTCCCTAAGCCAGGAAGGCCCCTGTGGTCAAGTGGAAGGAACTGTCGAGGTGGCCCAGCCTGTGCCAGGTGATCATCTTCTTGCCTGGGATTGGCAGAGGGGTTTGGCTCCACTCAAACGGTGTGAACCAAGACTGTGGAAAGAGAAATCAAGGTGCTGTTTCCATGCCTCAATTTGAAGGACAGAACACATACAAGACAGACAAAAGTGGTAGACATTTCCTGTCCCTGCCAGGGGAGCCATCCATGGTAGACACTGGATATTATCTGATCTCAAGGTTGCAGGGAATCTACATCATTGAATCCACATCATTGAACCAGGCTACAAAACCAGTAGCCTGGTTTTGTTTCTTTATTTCTTCAACAGCTTTGAATTCATTACTCAAAAAACTGAGCCCTTGCTGTTACATTTCTGAAGCGCAGCCATATGTTTACTTTTATTTTGATACTCATTTTATTCATTCAAAAAATATGAATGGGCCCTAATTATGTGTAAATACACAGGTGAGTCAGTGTCATGACCCTAGCTTATATTCCAGCAAGGGGCTTAATGCCAAGTGCCATTCCGTGTAGTTTTCCTTGACTATGTAAATTGCATGAAGCTTTTGAATATAGTAGTGGATTTTCCTATAAGATCGTGGATAGAATTTCACATAGAAGCAGGTAGTCAATACCAATTTGCTGATTTATTACACAACAGTAAAGATTCATCCTTCTGTATCATTCTTTTCCTCTATTGTTTATGTGCTCCTAGACCATTCAGATTCCAGGTGGTGGAAACTACCAGGTATATTTCCAAGAACAGTGATGCAACATTATTCCTTATAGATGTTGGAAATGGAATTATTTGCTATGGGAACCCCATGCTCTATTCATCATTTGCATAGTGTTAAACATGTGTGGGAATGGGAAGTCTCACAGCTACCTTTCTTCCCTTTATTTTTGCTACCTTTGATCTGGAATTTTAATCTTATTTGGTTAAATTATTTCTAGTGAAGTGTTCAAAGACTTTCAAGTATCTCTGCCTTTTGAACATCAGCTTCTTTGTGGTGTGTTTTTTCCTAATTATTCCAAATATAGTATAATGACCATGAAAGCAGCAACAAAAAAAAAATATGTTCTTGAATTTGATTTCATATTCACAGCTTCCTCTTAGTGCCTTTCTAGTTATTAGGTCTGTTTCAATGTCATTTACAAGGTGCCTGCCAAGATTATAGTCATTTCAATACAAGTTACTACTGTATACATTAAGGAATAAGTTGGTTCATTTGATTTAAACACAAGACCTCAGTATCTGTGTATACATTTCTCAAAGCTCCTGTTAGAGTTATTGTGAAGTTGGCTACTGTGCATTATTAAATATATGTTTAGTAATTTGTTAATCAAATATTTATTGAATGCCTACTATGTGTCAGGCACTACTTTAGATGCCGGGAATACAGCAGAGAACAAGACCAAATGCTTGCTGTCAAGGAGCTTTCATTGTAGGCGGGAGAGAGATGATAATGCATAAGCAAATAGGAACATATTACCATGTGCTATGAGGACACATACAGCAGGATACAGGGTAGAGTCAGGGAAGCAGCTCTCAGGTTGAGGGGTGCATTTGTTTGTTAGAGCTGCCATAACAAAATACCAGAGACCGCATGTCTTAAATGACAGAAATTTATTCTCATGCAGTTCTGGAGTCTAGAAGTCTGAGATCAAGATGTCGGTGGGTTTGGTTCTTTCTGAGACTCTCCTTGGCGTACAGCTGCCTTTTGTCATGTGTTCACTTGGTTGTCTCTGTGTGTACACACTCCTGGTGTACATCAGTGTCTGTGTTCTAACCTCCTTTTCTTAAAAGGGCACCAGTCCTGTTGGATTAGGGTGCACCCAAAGGAACTGAACTTAATCACCTCTTTACAGACCCTGTCTCCAAATACGGTCACATTCCGAGGTAGGGTGGGCTAGGACTTCAACATAGGAATCTGGGGAGAACATAAGTCAGCCCCTAGCAAAGGGATCAGGGAAGACCTCTCTGAGGAAGGCAGGCATCAGAGCGGACCCCTGAATAACGGAACAAGTGGTGGCTGTAGGTGAGTCAGCTGTGGGATGGTGCTCCCGGCAGGGGCACGGTGAGTACGTGGTCTCCAGACTGGAGTCTGAGGGTGGCCATGGTGGCCACAGCCCAGGGAGGGAGTGCAAGCATGCTCCCTGTGAAGGCAGCGCCAGCCCACGAGGAACTTGGAGGCGTGGTGAGGAGCAAATTTTCTTCCAGTTGTCATAGGAAGTCATCGAGTGTTTTGAGCACAGCAGGGACATAATCTAACATATATTTTTTAAGGGATAATTTTAAAATTTACGACAGATTTTCTGTAGATTCCCAAGAATTTGGCAGGCAAGGTCATATTGATCATGAAACGCAGAAAAATTTCTTAGAATAGTTAAGACGCTCTGTTGGTTTTCTAAGAATTCCTTCCCTTGAAGATTAAGAGATCAGCTAACAATTACTTGGAATACTGTAGTCCCGCTGAAGTTTCTCCCACTACATTCAGTGATGCTGGGTTTACGACAAGAGAAATACCTGTGTATATATTATTATGGAAGAACATCCTTTTCTTGAAGAATATTTTTGGTTAGAATGGTCTGGTATGTGGTAACTTATTTATAAGAAGTAGTGTTAAACTGACATCACTTTGGGACAACTTAGGGCAAACTCTGAGACATCTTTTCCACCTTTGACAAAGGCCATCTCTAGATTCACATGAAGTAATGAGAGGGTAAATGACAATTACTTTGGAAGTGTTGAGCAATTTGTTGCCAAAAGATAAAGGATCTCTGCAAAGCAGTTCATACACATTATACCTAGACCCTATTCAGAATTAACCAAAGACTTGGCATTCTTGGGTTGGGTGCAATAGCTCATCCCTGTAATCCGACCATTTCGGGAGGCCGAGGTGGGTGGATCACCTGAGGTCAGGAGTTCAAGACCAGCCTGACCAACATGGTGAAACCCCGTCTCTACCAAAAATACAAAAATTAGCTAGGCATACTTGTCCATGCCTGTAATCCCAGCTACTCCAGGGGCTGAGGCCTGAGAATTGCATCAACCCGGAAGGCAGAGGTTGCAGTGAGCTGAGATCATGCCACTGCACTACAGCCTGAGTGACAGAGACACTGTCACACACACACACAAAAAATAACCAAAGACTTGGCATTCTAAAGCCCCACATACAGGAAACCTGCATCACATGAACCATCAGTGTGCTTTTCGAAGTTGCTTAAAATGGTTGTGTCCATGTTTACAGGATACTCGTGTTGTATTCAGTTACAAGTACTGTACATCAAACATAGTCACTGAATAGATTGGTAGTCATTTTCATGGGAACTTGTAAATACATTCAGGTCATCAATTTCCTTGTGTATCTCCATTAAACTTTGTTACTGAGGGCTGCCTTCAAGATCTGCAAAAAGTTTCATCATATAGAAGAGTCTAACAATATTAGACCCACAGACACAGGGAAATTTCAACTGTAATATCTTTACTAGAGTTAGTCAAATTTTAGGTGAGATCAGTTACATTTCAGAAATAAAAATAGGTCACTTCCTTAGTCTTGCTTATTTTTTGAACACAGTATCTATTTTTATGAATGGGGAAATATAAATAGAAAAAAAATTTTAACTAGTATATGCCGTAGAAATCATTTACAGATCATCAGAAACAAGTTAAATTTGAATATGAACGCTTCCCTTGCCTCCACAGGAAAAGAAAATGGACTAACCCATTCTGGCCAAAAATTAGCCTTATTTATGTGTCAATAAGGCCCTTAAAAAAACAGATAATCTAACCTGGATTTTGGATACCTGTACCTAAGATGTGTTTAGAACATTCCTCTAAAACACCTAAAGAAACGAAAAGCCCAGCCTTGTGTGGTGGCTCATGTCTGTAATTCTAGCACTGTGGGAGGCCGAGGCGGGAAGTCCACCTGAGGTCAGCGGTTCAAGACCAGTCTGGCCAAGGTGGTGAAACCCTGTCTCTACTGAAAATACAAAAATTAGCCTGGCATAGTGATGCGTGCCTGTAATCGCAGCTACTCGGGAGGCTGAGGCAGGAGAATGGCTTGAACCTGGGAAGCGAGATCATGCCATTGCACTCCAGCCTGCGCGAAAGAGCAAAACTCTGTCTCAAGAAAGAAAGAAAGAAAGAAACTAAAAGCCCTAGATCCACAAGAAATTTTTGCAGTATCTCAGTGCTGAAGGAGAGAAGGCAGAGCATAACTCAGAAGGTCTCAGTCGGGTTTTTGTTATTTTGAGGCTATCTTTGGTGGCCGAATTAGAAGGATAGCGTGGTGCTAAAGTAACATTGCTGCATGTGCTTTAACAAGCAAAGTTGGAGATTACTGATGATAACACAGTCATCTGTGGGATGCGTTCCTGTGCATTCTAAAACATGAAGCCTCACTTTGAGTCTTACCATTAAGTCCTTGCCGTGAAGGGGTGGCAAGTGTTACTGAGTTGCTAGATTAGCAAGGTTCTACGGCATTTTCGCTTTAAGCCAGAGTGCTTTCACAGCTGAGCTGTAATGCTCTGAAAATGCCTACATAACAAGATCCAGACGTGGAGTTGAATCCCAAATGGTAAGCGGCCAATGGCATTTATACGCTATTACCTTGCCGAAGCCGTAAAAAGTCAGCACATCTGAAAAGACACTGTGCCTAAATCTGAAAGCAGAGAGGAAGCCAACACAGGAAATAGGTGGCTCTTTCAATCATAACATACCTCTACAGGGTGGGAAGGTAGTTCCGTTTTCTGGAGAATACCAGCGTGAACTCCAAACCCTTCTTCAGGAGGCAAGTAGAAAGAATGAGGCTAAATTATCCTATTGATGACTAAATGTTCCATTTAGCTCCCCAGAGTCCATGCCTGGAACAGAATTTCAAGGAATCACATTTAGCTTGCTGGCCAACCGGGACCTGCTGCAAACTTGAGTAAACACAAGGTTTCCTAATAACCTGCCTTTCTTAGAAATCTAAAGTACTAATAAGTTCAGGAAAACTTGAATTTCTCAGAGAGGCAGGAAAAGGGATCAAGTTGCAGAACAATACCGCTAGAAAGAAAAACCAAGTGCACCTGAGGGCAGATGTTAAAGGAGTTGGAGAAATCACATTTCAGAAAGGTATGTTTCAGTGGCCAGTTTGGTCTCTGTCTTGCAAAGGTACTTGGTCCCATAATTCGTTTGACTCTTGCATAAACCCTATTTGCCTGATTTGGTTCAAAGTTGTCTGTGACTTTTGTTTCCCATGTGATTGATGAATTTGACAAGTTTGCCTCTGGCCCTGTGCTGAGCACTACGAAGGGACAAAGAATTATAAGATCTGGTTTGGGGCTTGAGGGGTGGAGAATGGGGGTTTGAAGAGAATATGCACAGCAGGAGCAAAGGTAGCAGTGTGCTGGTGGGTTTAGAGAAAGGTTTTTGTTTTTGTTTTTTTGAGACAGAGTCTTGCTCTGTCACCCAGACTGGAGTGCCATGGTGCGATCTCCATCTTGGCTCACTGCAACCTCAACCTCCTGGGTTCAAGCGATTCTCCTACCTCAGTCTCCAAAGTAGCTGGGATTACAGGTGCCTGCCACCACTCTCAGTCAATTTTTGTATTTTTAATAGAGATGGGGTTTTACCATGCTGGCCAGGCTGGTCTCGAATTCCTGACCCCAACTGATCCACCTGCCTCCGTCTCCCAAAGTGCTGGGATTATAGGCGTGAACCACCGAGCCCAGTCTAGAGAAAGATTTTAATAAACTTAGAGTTTAGTGATCTTTGTGGCCTGGGACAGAAGTCATTTCCTCCTTTGGTTACTCAGAGTAACCTATCAGGGGGTTTTGGGGCAGGGCCAGTGGTGCAGAAGCATTCTGGAGCTACAGATATCAAGAACGTAGGATCTAGAAAGATGAATGAAATCTATTCCCGACTACCTTGGCAGCATCCAAAGTCACAGAGGGGAAGATACTATTGTGCTAGGAGGATGAATGATGACTTTAGTTTGTAACCCACATAAATAAAAATAAGTTTCTGACTAGGTGTCTATCATCACATCACCTGAGAATGACTGGATGGATTTTCACTGTGTTGGAGGGAACATCTGAACTTTAAAAACGGGCTTAAAATATGGGTGATGGCAGGATGACTACCAATGAAGAAATGTGCCATATGCATTATCACAGGTCAGGTTCTCACAGAAACAGTCTCAGAGATGGGGATTAGTATGCCAGGGTTTATAAAGGAAGTGGTTTGGGGGAAATGAGTCGGGGGATGAGGAACAGGCAGGATGGGGAATGGGAAAGCATCCAGCAAGAGAGCCACTTCAGGCCGAGTCCCAGCCTCAGCACAACCCCACAAAAAGCAGTGCAGTGTAAGTGACACTTCTGATTGCATCCTAACCCCAGGCACCCCAGACCTGAGCTTTCATATTCTGCACCAGTCAGCCATTGACCAATGGCCCCTCAGGGAGGACCCAGATTTCCAGGTACATCTGTCTCCAGTCTTCAGAAGACAGTCACTGGAAGCAGGCATAGAAGCTAAGGAAATGGGCCGGGCTTGGTGGCTCATGCTTGTAATCCTAGCACTTTGGGAAGCTGAGGCCTGTGGACAACCTGAGGTCAGGAGTTTGAGGCCAGCCTTGGCAACATGGAGAAAACCCATCTCTACTAAAAATACAAAAATTAGCTGGGCATGGTGGTGCACGCCTGTAATCTCAGCTACTCAGGAGGCTGAGGCAGGAGAATTGCTTGAACCTGAAAGGTGGAGGTTACAGTGAGCGGAAATCGCCCCAGTACACTCCAGCCTGGGAGACAGCAAGACTCTGTCAAAAAAAAAAAAAAAAAAAAAAAAAAGAGAGAAGCCAAGGGAAGGACACTCAGAAATGGACAAAGGATTTTGAAGGGAAGGCACTGAGCCCCTCAGTACAGTGTTCCCCATCCATATTAAGACCTGTGGGCAGAACAAGGAATAGATGTTTCAGATATGGGTCCAAAATCAAAGAACATGCCCTTCAACTTGCAGGTGCTGGTTTCCAGTTGAGCTGCTACTCACATGGGCAACTCTAGCCAGCTGTTAGCAGCAGAGATTTGTGTACTTGGTAATGTTTTTAAAAAACAGCTGGGGATTGTCCTGGGCGATGCTGGAGGCCAGCTTCTGTGCAATCGCATGGGCCTGCTGGGCTTGTCCCATTCTTCCTCCTGTCCCTGGAGGAGCAAACAAGCCTCTTTTTTTTTCAACCTATGTCTTCCTGAACACTGTTGCTCTCTGACGGGTGATTGGAGAGACTGAGACAGTTCTAATCAAGAAGACTACGTAATCAGCCGGGTGTGGTGGCTCAAGCATGTAATCCCAGCACTTTGGAAGGCCAAGGCAGATGGATCACGAGGTCAGGAGATCGAGACCATCCTGGCTAACATAGTGAAAACCTGTCCCCACTAAAAATACGAAAAATTAGCTGGGCATGATGGTGCGTGCCTTAATCCCAGCTATTCAGGAGGCTGAGGCAGGAGAATCAGTTGAACCCGGGAGACAGAGGTTGCAGTGAGCCAAGATTGCGCCACTGTCCTCCAGCCAGGATGACCGAGTAAGACTCCATCTCAAAAAAAAAAAAAAAAAAAAAAAAAGAAAGGAGCATGATTCCATCTAAAAAAAAAAAAAAAAAGAAGAAGAAGACTACATAATCAAGGCCTAAATTCTGTGCTACAAATCCTATAAGAGCGTCATGAAAATGGAGTTTACTTAGGGCTGGAGGAGCCGCAGAAGGCTTTTTGGGAGAGATGGGACTTCATTTTGGCCTTGAAAAGCAGTAGAGCTTAGTAGGTAGAAAAGAGTAGATAGAAAAGAGTACCATCCGGGCAGGGTCTATTGAGCAAAAGGCACAGAGGTGAGACCTGACATGCACTCTTACAGCACAAAATGAAGACTGTCTTAGCTAAAGGGAAGGATCCCAGCACAGAAGACTGATGGTCGGTCACCTTAGGTCTGAAAATCGGGTCATGGTCTTAAGCCATCATCCCCTCTGCTGCTTGGTTCAGCTTCTTTCTGATTCTCTGCCCAATTCCCCACTCAGACTGGCTTTCCATCAAGCTGTGTTGGGCTCCAGACCATCCTCCTAATTAATACATGCCAGGTCCCATGAGTTGACAAGCTTTCAATACAAAGAAATAAATGATATAGGCCAGGACAGAAAGCAGAACAAAATAAAGATAGCAGGGGGTGTTTGGAGTGAACAACATCATGGAACGGGCCAATTTAAGAGACTTTTTGGAAAAGCAGAAACCTGATGTGTTAATTAGGAGTCTATTTCCATAATAAGTCTGCTCAGAGGAAGGTAATAGAAGAAACAAAAGGGGCAGTGGTGGGGTCTGTTCAGGCAGAATGGAAGTTGCAGCTTAAGGAGAGGGGAGAGGGCTTATTATTGTCTGTTGTCTTCTGTATCTCTGCGGTCTGCTGGCTCCATAAGACAGGGGGCTGCCCCTTCTGTGTTTTGTAAGGCACCATGAATAAAGAGCTTCGGATATAAATAACACTGTGGTTTCTGGCCCCAGGACCTGATTCAACAGGAAGTACTGCAGCCTTACCAGCTCCAGCTGGTGGTAGATTTTGACTTTTCAGGGCATATTCTATTCAGAGGAACTGTCTGCTGCTGAGATGAGCCAATATAGTGGTTCAAAACTAGAGGAAGTGCGGCAAGGAAGTGAGGTGCCAGCGCGCCCACAGTGAAGGAAGGGCACTTGTGGAGCCAAGAGCCTTCATCTGGCTTCATGCAGCTAGGCTTGGGGGATTCGAGCATGGGCACTGGAATCAGGTAGACATGGGTTCTAACCCCAGCTCTGCCGCCTGCCGGCTCTGTGGTTAGGCCTTCCAACTGGTAATGCTGAGCTGAGAAAAGACAGTCTATCTTCTCCACTACTGCCAGATTGATTTTCCAAAAGCACAGCTTGGAGCATCTCTTCCTGCTGTTTGGAGATGGCAATGGTTCCCAACTGCCTAGCGGCAGCCCGCCCACCATGAGGTTGGCCCAGCACTGCACTGCACTTCAGGGATGTTGACTGAGCCGGTTCACCCTCCTAAACCTTGCTTTCTTCTTCATGAAGCAAGGATGATGCTTGTTGTTGGGCCACTGTGAAAGTTAAAGGCGATAATTCATGTAAAGCGCAGGGCACATCATAAGAATTTTCACCAGCTGGGCGCGGTGGCTCACACCTATAATCCCAGCACTTTGGGAGGGTGAGGCGGGTGGATCACGAGGTCAAGAGATCGAGACCATACTGGTCAACATGGTGAAACCCCATCTCTACTAAAAATACGAAAAAATTAGCTGGGCATGGTGGCGCACGCCTGTAGTCCCAGCTACTTGGGAGGCTGAGGCAGGAGAATTGCTTGAACCCAGGAGGCGGAGGTTGAGGTGAGCCGAGATTGCACCATTGCACTCCAGCCTGGGTAACAAGAGCGAAACTCCGTCTCAAAAAAAAAAAAAAGAAAAAAAAATTTTTCACCATTGGTTAAGAAACTGTTTGAGTGCAAAGCCCTGTTCTTCTTTCACTAGATGTAACCTTGGGCACATTTCTTAATTTCCCCATTGTATTAGTCCATTCTCACGGTAAATACTACCCCAGACTGGGTAATTTATAAAGGAAAGAGGCTTAATTGACTCAAGTTCAGTGTGGCTAGAGAGGCCTCAGGAAACTCACAAAATGGCAGAAGGGAAGAAAACAGGCCAGGAAGGAGAATGAAAGCCAAGCAAAAGGGTTTCCCTTTTCAAACCATCAGATCTCATGAGACTTACTCTCTATCACAAGAACAGTTGGGGGGAACCACCCCCATGATTCAGTTATCTCCCACCGGGTCCCTCCCACAACCCATGGGAATTATAGAAGCTATAATTCAAGATGAGATTTAGGTGGAGACACAGGCAAACCATATCATAACCCATCCTCAAATGCTCACCTGTAAAACAAGGTTGTTGAGAGGATTTGATGAACTGATGTTTCTAAAGCATCCTGACCAGTACTCAGTGCTTAATAATTTTAGTTTTATGACATCATCATCATCATCCTCATCCTCATCATCACTGTTTCCACCATCATCATGATCATTTAGATCTGGGAGAAAAAAAGAAATAAATTGGGAATATACTTGTTGAGATGAGTCCCTGAAGTTGCTCTGGGGGTCTAGGAATGGAGAAAAGGACTGGACACCCTCCATACTTCTGGCAGGGCCTGGGGTGGTTGGGACCAGTTGGCTGCTGGGTGCTCCTGTCGCATCTAGCTGTTTTCTCCTGGCTTCTGGATCTAATGCTGAGCATTAGACAACCAATGACTCAATTCCAAAAAGTACAAAAAGTAAGATATCTGTTCAGCCCAGGCCAACTGGAAGGTGGGGATCAAGCTTGCTGAATGAGCCTATGGTGGTCATGGTGGTTAGACCGACGACACATGCTCCCTTTTTCTGCTGTCATGAGAGTCCCTCAGGGAAAGCTCGTGGTAAGGTGGAATGCAACTCTGTCTCCTGTTTTTCTATCTGAAGGTAATGACCCTTCACCCATTTTGTGCAATGATGGCAAGGCTGTCAACAGTGTGACCCCACACTATTGCTGGGATAACACAACCCAAGCAAAGTGAATCAAAATCATTATACTGAGTTTGCATGAGACCTGGAAGTAGTGGTGGGGGTGGAGGGAAGTGTCCTTTCCTTTGTCCTAGGATGTAGAGATCTAAAGAACATAGGAGTCTGAAGATGTCAGATGGGAGTCCTTGCAGCTGTGTTGGAGAGATTCTACTTGAGAGTGAAGTCAATCCTAGTCAAAAGATAGAGCCCTCCTGTCATTGTTTGAGCCACTTGATATAGCTATGCCTGAAGGTGGTTGTCCCCCAGACTTCCCAGGTACATGAGCCAATTAACTCCTTAAAGCTGATTGATTTGGATTTTTGTCACTTGTACTAACGAGTATAGTCCCTTTATTTGCAACTGTGAGAAATTTGCTCCATATACATTAAACTCATTTGTGTTAGGAATAATTAGATTTTTTTAATTTGTGGGGGCTACCTAGGAGTGCAGAATAGAAAACTGAGATGCAACAGAAGGCAGAGAAGAAGCAGATGCTTTGCACTGAAGGCTTGGAAATGATCAAGGAAGCTGAGAGCTGGTAGCCAAGGGCCAGAGAACAGCCAGCTGTGTTGATGGAAGGGAAGAAACAGGGTCCCCTATGGGAGGAGCAGACAGCACAAGCAATGACATTAGGCTATGATACTTATTAATAAGGACCTATATAACCTTCTGTGTGGTGGCACAAATTTGTCAAATCACTGCTCAGCTATATTAATCCAATTAGATAAAAATTGCTCAAAGCATCTTGATCAAAAAGGCAATGTCAACTTGGAGTCATACAGCCCTGGGCTTAGGACCAGCTTTGACATAGTCTAGTTGATTGACATTAAGAGAATGATTTGACATCTCTGAGCCTCGGTTTCCATTTCTGCACCATAGGAATAATAATGCCTTCTTCACATAATAGGTGATGATGGTACTGTTTTATTCAAGCTATCCCACACCTCTGGGATCACAATAGAAAAATGAGAAGCAAGACAACCAACACCTCCATTCCAGAAAGTACAAAACACATGCAATATGTGCAGGAAGAATCAGACACAGAAGAAAAAACTGGGCCAGGCACGGGGGCTCACACCTGTAATCCCAGCACTTTGGGAAGCCGAGGTGGGTGGATCACTTGAGTCCAGGAGTTCAAGACCAGCCTGGGCAACATAGGGAGACCCCCATCTCTACAAAAAAATTCAAAAAATTAGCTGGGCATGGTGGTGCATGCCAGTAGTCCCAGCTTCTATGGTTGCTGAGGCATGAGGATTGCTTGAGCCTGGGAGGTGGAGGCTGCAGTGAGCTGTTATTGGACCACTGCATGCCAACCTGGGTGACAGAGCAAGACACTGTCCCCTCCCTTCAAAAAAGAAGAAAAAATGTTTTAGCATGTGTGTTATCTATGACTGACAAGCACATTACTGAAACTATTGGGAAGGCAAATCCTGAAAACTGTTCAGATAGTAAAAGTTGGGAAATGGAAAAATATGCAGTTCTATGTATTACTAATTTTCAATCTATAAATATTGTTAGTATTATTTTTATTTAGTTTGCTATCTTTGTGCTTTTATTTTAGTAAAAAATGTCTTTATGAGTTCTTTTTTTCATAGGTATTATTGTTTTTTATCTTCTATTAGCTGCTTCAGGGCTCTAGCTAGCAAGTTTTTTGTTGCTGTTGTTGTTTTGAGACAGAGTCATGCTTTGTCGCCCAGGCTGGAGTGCAGTGGTGTGATCTTGGCTCACTGCAACCTCCACCTCCCGGGCCTCAAATGATCCTCATGCCTCAGTCTCCTGAGTAGCTAGGATTACAGGTGTGTGCCACCATGCCTGCCTACTTTTTTTTTTTTTTTTTTTTTTTTTGTAGAGATAGGGTTTCACCATTTTGGCCAGGCTAGTCTTGAACTCCTGGCCTCAAGTGATCTGCCTGCCTTGGCCTCCCAAACTGCTGGGATTACAGGCATGAGTCACTGCACCCACCCTCTAGCTGGCAAGTTTGACACAGAGTTGAGGATGGTGGTCCCCTCATTTCCTTCTCAGAACAAACAGCAGGTCTGGTGGGGGCTGTGAAGAAGCCACACAGTTTTGGTGACGAGAATGCCAAGGAAACAGAGTTCTCGAGGTTGGCACTAACAGCGGTAGTTAAGTCTTCTGCATTAGCCAGGGTTTTCCAGAGAGACAGAACCAACGAGACGTGTACAGGCCAGGCATGGTAGCTTGCACCTGTAATCCCAGCACTTTATGAGGCTGAGACAGGCAAGAGAATCATTTGAGCCCTGGAGTTCAAGATCATCAAGGGCAAATAGCAAGACCCCATCTCTATTTTTATTTTTTTATTGTTTTTTAATCTCATTTATTTTTTTTGTTTGTAGAAAGTGATTTATTTAGAGGGAGAAAAAGGAGAAGGAAAGAGAAACAGCTAACTCTCACACTAAATGAGAGAATCCAGAAAGATGGAAACTAGGAGAGGAAAGCAACTTCCACACTGAGTGGAAGGGAATAGACAGAGATGGAGTTTAGGAGGGGAAGACAGGCTTCCACGAAAGAAGTGTTCACTGAAGGGGGACTCCAGGATAGAGGGAAAATCCAGGATAGAGAAAAACAGCTTCCATGAGTACAAGAGTGTTCGTGGAAGGGGATCCAAACATGGGGTCCCCCATCTCTATTTAAAAAAATTGTGTATAGATGTGAGAAAGATTGATCAATTTTAAGGAATTAGTCCTTAAAATGACTACAGAGGCTGGCCAGTTCAAACTCTGTAGAATAGGCCAGCAAGGTTGGAGACCCAGGAAGGTACTACAGTTAAGAGTCCAAAAGCCAAGTCTACTGGCTGAATTCCCTCTTCCTCCAGAGAGGTCCGTGTTTTTTTCTATTAAGGCCTTCAACTGACAGGATGAAGCCCATTCACATTATGGAAGGTCATCTGTTTTACTCAAAGTCTATTGATTTCAATGTTAATCTGGTCTCAATTTTTTTTTTTTTTTTTTTTT
>NW_016107349.1:9531624-9533158 GCF_001604975.1 Cebus imitator | reverse complement strand
TCATAAAATTTTTTTGTTCTTTTTTTTTTTTTTTTTTTTTTTTTTTTAGACAGGACGGTTCACCATGTTGCCCAGGCTAGTCTTGAACTCGTGAGCACAAACAATCCACCTGCCTTAGCCTCCCAAAATGCTAGGAATACAGGTGTGATCTACCACACCCCATGATTTCAAGGTTAATCTTATCTTTTAAAAAATCTTCACAGAAACATCTAGAATTGTTTGACCAAATATCTGAGTACCACGACGTAGCCATGTTGACACCTAAAATCAACAAACATATCTCCTCAAATAGTTTTTGGACCATTGACTGCCAGATGAGGCCCTGAGAGGGTCATGAGCAGAGCTGCTGCTGAGTGTCTGTGAGACATCACTAGCAAACCCCAAACCTTTACATCCCTGCAACCTGAGACTCCCTAAAATAACCAGGGTGGAGATTTGCAAGAGTGTTGAAATTCCAAGACAGCAGCTAGGAACTCCGGTCACAGAGAGTTATGTCATTATATTAAAACGGTCTCATTTGTACTCACAACCTGGTGAGTCCTGGGACATTTAGGGTAAAGTTTCTTGTTAACTAGGCAGCATTCTGAAGATGTGCCTACCTGTCTTTATTACCCAGTGACTGGCATAATGCCTGGGATGGGATACAGGTAGTTAGTCATAGTTTTATGAATAAGTCTTAACAAATGTTGTCCACCGGGTAGTGGTATAGATATGTGGTGTGTTCATTAGAAGTTGAAATGGAAATGGACACTATGATTTATGTTCATTAATTGATTCATGCACAAGACCTTGACAGCAGCTACCTGCATTTACTAGAAGAAGCTCCACTTGGGAAATGCAATTCTTAGGGTTTGGTTTCAGCTCTACGTCTGTCCATGGGGCCTTGGGAGAGCCTGCTACCTTTTCTAGGGTTCTCTTTCATGGTCTATAAAATAAGGAGGTTTATCTGTGAGGGTTCTTCCAGCTCTCACATCTACAGTTCAGTAAGATCATCCAGATAGTGGCCAAACCCCAGGATATGATGTGTGAAAGTTATAAAGGGATATTCAGGGAAAGGTGCCAACTGACTCCAGTCCCGCCTTCTCTACTTGACTCAGAGTAATTGCCTCTTGGAAAGACCAGACCAGGTGAATAATCCTCTGCTGTCTTGGGTGTTGTGGTCTGAATGTGTCCTCCCAAACTCATATGTTGAAATCTAATCAATAACATGATGGCATTAGAAGGATGGGCTGTTGCGGGAGGTTAGATCATGAGGACAGAGTACTCATGAATGGGATGAGTGCCCTTATTGAAGAGGCCCCAGGAAGCTGCCCTGCCCCTTCCACCGCGTGAGGCCAAAGCAAGAGAAGCCATCTATGAAGTTGAGAATGAGCTTTCACCAGGTGTCAAATCTGCTGGTGCCTTGATCTTGGACTTCCAGCCTCTAGAACTGTGAGAAATAAGTTTTTCTTGCTTAAAAGCCACGCAGTTTGTGGTATTTTGTTATAGCAGCCTAAATAGACTAAGATACTAGAATTTCATTATCTTTTTTTTT
>NW_016107349.1:9514517-9531374 GCF_001604975.1 Cebus imitator | reverse complement strand
AAAAAAAAAAAAAAAAGAGTTAGGGTCTCATTCTGTTGCCCAGGCTGGAGTGCAATGGTACAACTATAGCTCACTGCAGCCTCGAGCTCCTGGACTCAAGCAGTCCTCCCACCTGGGCCTCCCAAATAGCTGGAACTGCAGGTGCATGCCACCATGCCCAGCTGAGCTTTTTAATATTTTTATAGATGGTGTCTTGCTAAGTTGCTGCATCTGGTCTCAAACTCCTGGCCTCTAGCGATCCTCCTGTCTCAGCCTCCTGAGTCACTGGGATTACAAGTATGAGCCACGAGACCCAGCAGATTTCATATCGTTTAATAAACAATTCTTGTGTTTAAAAAAAGTGTTTAAATTACATAAAGTTATAGAATATAAATACACGTAAAGAAGGAATTGAAGATTCTGTACTCCCGAACCCAGTGAATCCCTGTGTACTTTGGCACATATCCTTTCAGCTTATATGCAATTATTTTTTGTCAAAAAAAAAGAGATCATGTTCTGTATCACTAGTTCTATATTTGGATCTTTTAGGATTTTGAAACCAGTCTTCCTTCCTTGCTTCTTGGTTACTTTTCTCTTTTTCAGTCTTCAAGCCCTCCTCACAATGATATGTCATATTCTGGTTTTATTGTAAACACTGTGGAAAAGAGGCAGGGGTTAGCCTCAGTAGCTGGAGGAGAAAATTCAGAAGGTCAAAATATAGACAGCTCTTGAGAGTGTCAAAGCAGCAAGGTTGTTTTTTTTTTACCTAGGTGAATTTTCCTTCTCTAGTGTGGGTTGAATTATGTCCCCCAATTAGATATGTCTATGCCGTAGCCTCTGGTACTGGTGAGTTTCTTATAAATTCCTGAATTTATAAGAAAATGTAGTACATATACACCATGGAATACTATACAGCCATAAAAATGAATGAGATCGTGTCCTTTGCAAGGACATGGATGAAGCTGGAAGCCATTATCCTCACAGGAACAGAAAACCAAACATCACTTATTTTCACTCACATGGGAGCTAAACAATGAGAATACATGGACATAGGGAGGGAAACAACACACATCAGGGCCTTTCATGGGGTTGTGGGGAGGGAAAACATTAAGATCAATAGCTAATGCATTTGGGGCTTAATACTAGATGATTGGTTGACAGGTGCAACAAACCACCATGGCACACATTTACCTATGTAACAAACCTGCATGTCCTGCACATGTCCCCCAGAACTTAAAAAAAATAGGGTCCTTGCAGATGTGATTAAAGATCTTTAAATAAAGTCATCCTGGATTTAGGATGGACCTACATTCAATGACTGGGTTCCTTCTAAGAGAAAGGAGGGGAAGATGTGGGACACAGACACAAAGACACAAAGTGGGAAGGCCTGTGATGATGGAGGCAGAGATGAGAGTCATGCTTCTATAAGCCAAAGGACACCGAGGATTGCTGACAACCACCAGGAGCTAGGAAAGAGGTATGGGATGGATTCTTCCTCATAGCCACCAGAAGGAACCAGTCCTGCCAATGCCTTGATCCTGGACTTCTGGTCTCCAGATCTATAAGAGAATAGGCACTTGTTTTTGTAAACCATCAAGCTTATGGCAATTTGTTATGGCAGCCCTAAGAAACGAACACACCCTCTGCTATGGTCTGAATTTTTGTGTCCTCCCAAAATTCACATTGAAACCTAACCCCCACAGTGATGGTATTAAGAGGTGGGGGAGGTGATTAGGTCATGAGGATACTGCCCTCATGAAGGGGATTGGTGCCCTTAGAATAGAGGCCTGGGAAGCTTGTTTGTCTCTTCCCCCATGTGTGGACACACAGAAGGCGCCATCCATGAGGAATGAGCCCTCACGAGAAACTAGATCTGCTGGTGTCTTGATCTTGGACTTCCCAGCCTCCAGAACTGTGGGCAGTAAATTTCTGTTGTTTATAAATTACCCATTCTGTGGTATTTTGTTATAGCAGCCCAAACAGACAGAGACACCCCCTTTATCCTATGCTCTCTTTTGGTGGTGTTCTTATTTGTTGACTTACCTGGTGAGCCAGTGAATGTCTTTTTGGCAAACCTAAGAAGTCAGTCTTGATAAATAGGGACAGGCTTACTTCCCTTTCCTGAACAAGAATGTCATTGGAGTTTTTTCCTATAATAAGAGCTACATGATGTACATGAATAGGAAATTCAGCCACTGGCTGTAAAAATTCAAACCGATAAAGGCAGCTTCAGACTCTAAACAAAATTCTAATAGTGATTTATAGTTTACAAAGAGTTTAGAACAAGGCCCATCAGAACCTTTACAGTAAAAATAAATCTTTGACTTTATCAACTTTCAGCACCAGTTTTAAAGGCAATTCCATCTAGGAGAGCATTGGGGCCGGATTGAGAATACTCCTAAATTATCAAGGTTACATCCCTTCTCTTTGGTGAAACTGTTATTACTGCCAACAATACCAGGGAGATACCGAAGGTAACAGCAGTCTGCATGGCACGGAGAGAATTCTCTTCTAAATAAAAATCAATTTAGTTCATAAACACGATATTTTAGGGCAGCTCTTTAGACCTGCTTATCTATTTTTATGTCCTATAGCACTACATGAAGCAAAATCTTACTATATTTACCCTTCCTTTCATTATTATGCCAGCAGGAAAAAAAAACTGCGTGTCACGCTTTCTAAGAAAAGTTGCGAGGGAGGGTGAGAGGCAGCATCGCCTTTATGGGCGTATTCTCATACAGTGATGGGGGTCTGTGAGCATTGAAAATAGATTGAGTTAGAAGCAGCAATTGAGTCTAAGATTTGAGAAGCTACTTTTCAAATTTGAGCTTTAAATTATAGAAATTAATTTCATGTGATTGAAATTTCCAAATTTAATTTTGCTTTCAAAAGAATTTTCTATTGTGCTAACAGCTTTTATTTTATTTAAACTGTCATTCAATTGAAATGAAATTTACAAACTCTACTAACTGTGCTATGCAATTTAGATTCCCCCAAAGTGGCAAAACAAAAGTTACTGGAGAGTATGGAGGACATTCATTAGCGGATTTTTTTTCCTTTTATGTTTTTAAAATTTCTTCCATGACTCAGGCCCCTGTGCGGGTACTGAGGCAAACACTACAGGATCCCGGTCCTCTAGGAGCTCATGGGCCAGCAGGGAGTTGGATAATATGAATGAAGTGGTCCCTCGGCAGAGTGTCTTCTGGGATCCACAGGAGCCCTGAGGAAGACACCTGATATGGTTTGGGTGTGTCCCCACCCAAATCTCATCTTGAATTGTATCTCCCATAATTCCCACATGTTGCAGGAGGGACCCAGTGGGAGATAATTGAATCATGGGGGTGGTTTCCCCCATACTGTCCTCATGGCAGTGAATAAGTCTCAGGAAATCTGGTGGTTTTCAAGAGGAAAGCCCTTTTACCTTCCACCATGATTGTGAGGTCTTCCAAGCCACTTGGAACTGTGAGTCCATTAAACCTCTTTCTTTTGTAAGTTGCCCAGTCTCGGGTATGTCTTTATCAGACTAATACAGCACCCAACCTCAGCAGAGGGAGTGCTTCAATGGTGCTAACATCTTAGCAGGAAGCCCAAGACTCAGTCAAGACCTGGGGAGTGAGGAAGAAAGGTGAACAAGACAGAGGGAATCATGTGTGCAAAGGCCTAATTGCTTTGAAAATCAGAGAAAATTTGAGAAACTGAAAATAGAGAAGAAAGATGGAGGCTGGAGAGTGGGAGAAACCTCTGAGAGATGAAGTCAGTGATAGGAGTAGGGGCTGGACGACAAAGGCCAGGAATGTTGGGCCAAGGACTGTGCCCTTTATTTTGAGGAGACCAGGGGAGTCAGTCAAAGGTGTGAACCAGGGCTCGGTGTGACCAGCTTTGTGTCCCACAGTCAGGATGACAATTAAAGATCAGAGAAAGGCAAAAGAAAGCCCAAGAAAATGCACCTCAGTTAGGTGTACCTAGTTTTCTTAGAGAGCAGAATGCACCACCTGAAACAGCAAGTCTGGGAAGCCAAGGTGGGCAGATCACCTAAGGTCAAGAGTTCGACACAAGCCTGGTCAACATGGTGGAACCCCGTCTCTACAAAAAATACAAAAATTAGCTGGTCATGGTGACATGCATCTGTAATTCCAGCTACTTGGGAGGCTGAGGCAGGAAAATTGCTTGAACCTGGAGGCGGAGGTTACCATGAGCCAAGACCGCGCCACTGCACTCCAGCCTGGGTGACAGAGTGAGACTCTGTCTCAAATAAATTAAATAAAATAAATAAAAACAGCACTTCTACTAAATAGAGGATGACCATATAGTTAGTGGAACTCTGTCATACATTTTGTGTCTGTGTTAAGAAACCAAAGCAGCCTAATCATAAAATTTTTTTGTTCTTTTTTTTTTTTTTTGAGACAGAGTCTCACTCTGTTACCAGGAGTGCAATGGCACGATCTTGGCTCACTACAACCTCTGCCTCCCAAATTAAAGTGATTCTCATGCCTCAGCCTCTCGAATAGCTGAGATTACAGGTGCACACCATCACACCCAGCTGAGTTTTTGTATTTTTAGTAGAGATGGGGTTTCACCATGTTGGCAAGGTGAGTCTCAAACTCCTGACCAGGTGATCCACCTGCTTTGGCTTCCCAAAGTGCTGGGATTACAGGCATGAGCCACTGTGCCCAGCCAAAAATTGTTAACAAATAAAATTATTATCTTGAATCAAGTACTTAAAATATAAATGAAATATGAGAAAAGACTTTAACTTCTTCCTTTACTCTAAAGGCACCATGTGGCTAAGGAACTTGGCATTGGAAGGAGCCATTTTTCATTTCATATGATGTCTAAACATTTCAAACCAAATTCCCCCAGTTTAGGGTGTTAAGAAACTTGTTATTTAAGCAATTTAGACAGATATTTGCATATATAAGCAAGCACATTCTTCAAACTAACCCATTATATAACCTCACTTATCCCTGCAGGTAACAGACTACTATGAATGCAGAATGAGATCTATCCAGGGCTCTCTGTGTGTGCACGCATGTATAGACCAATAAGAAATAGACACATTTGTTAGGGACAATAACTGCCTTCCACTTACCTCTTATGAATTATTTCTGCTCTCAATTTCAAATCAAGAAAAATGCACCATATTTCCTGATTCATGCTATCAGATAAGTACTGGGCGAGCTAATATTGATAACAACTGTACATAAATGTGTTGGAGTGAGCCATGTGATTCTGCTACTGTAATATCTAGAAAAAGAACATTCTATATGTTCTCCTTTCTTTCCACTCCACATCCTACTCAAGATGCCACATTCATTCATTCATTTATTCACTCATTCAATTGATTTTTAAAGGCTCCTACTGCATTTGTGTTTTGAATATTAATGGTAGAATTTCATGTCAAACAAGGTACAATCCTGCCCTTCAACAGCTGACAGGTAGCTGAGGAGTTGGAATTTTTAATGGTGCTTCAGAAATGGACAATGTTTATGTGGTTGTGATCTCCATCTCTTCTCAATTCTAATAGGCAGCACAGACTCTGAAACCAGGCCAGCCAGGGCACCCAGCTCACCCAGTCGCAAGTGTCAGACTTTGGCAAGTTCTTTCTTTACTATGAACCTCTTGTTTCTCATAAAAATGGAAGTCCTGGCTGGGCCCAATGGCTCATACCTGTAATCCTAGCACTTTGGGAGGAGAAGGTGGGTAGATCGCTTGAGCTCAGAAGACCAGGCTGGGCAACATGCTGAAACACTGTCTTTACCAAAAACTAACCAGGTATGGTGGCTCACACCTGTACTCCCAGCTACCTGTGGGACTGAGGCAGGAGGATCACTTGAGCCCAGGAGGCAGAGGTTGCAATGAGCCGAGATCACATCATTACACTCCAGTTTGGGCAACGAGAGCTAAACTCTGTCTCAAAAAAGAAAAAAAAAAAAAAAAAAAAAAAAAAAAAAAAAAAAAAAAAAAAAAAGAGAAAAAAAAAAAAAAAAAAAAAAAAAAAAAAAAGAGAGAGAGAGAGAGAAATGGAAGTCCTAATAGAACCTACTTAATATGATGATTCTGAGGATTAAATAATGTGAAAATTTGGCTGGATGCAGCGACTCATGTCTGTAATTCCAGCACTTTGGGAGGCTGAGGCAGGAGAATTGCTTGAAACCAACCTGGGCAATATGGCAAGACCCATCTCTATAAAAAAATGAAAAATTTATCCCAGTGTTTGGTACGTGCCTGTAGTCCTAGTTACTCAGAAGATTGGGCAGGAAGATCACTTAAGCCCAGGAGTTTCAAATTGCAATAAGCTATGATCTTGCACTCTCACCTGGCCCTATGTTTAAAAAGAGCAAGACCCATCTTTAAAAAAAATTTTTAGGCTGGGTGCAGTGGCTCATGCCTGTAATCCCAGAACTCTGGGAAGCTGAGGCAGGTGGATCACAAGGTCAAGAGATCGAGACCATCCTGGCCAACATAATAGAATTTAAGTTGGCTTATGAAGTATTTTATAACAACAAAGGGAAATGAGAAACCCCATCTCTACTAAAAATACAAAAATTAGTTGGGTGTGCTGGTACGTGCCTATAGTCCCAGCTACTTGGGAGGCTGAGGCAGGAGAATCACCTGAACCTGGGAGACAGACGTTGCAGTAAGCCATCACGCCACTGCACTCCAGCCTGGAGACAGCGAGACTCCATCTCAAGTAATAATGATAATAATATTTTTTAATTAGTTAATGACGATTTATAGATGGCCTAGAACAAGATCTGGCAGGCAGTAAGTAAATCATTTCTTGTTATTATCGTTATTATAAATGCCTGGTATTTAGGCCTGGAGTTCTTGTGTAGGAATCATTTACTGTGTACCTACAATGTGTAGGGCAAGACCCTAGCTGCTGCGGGGAGACCTAAAGTTGGGCATTAGATTCTAGCAGGTAGAGAAGACCTGCACACTGATAACCATACACGGGGTGGGTATGCTCAAGCCTAAAGACCAGCTGCAAAAAGCTTGTATTCGCTATCTATTGCTGTGTAACAAATTGCCACAACTTAGTGGCTTAAAGCATCATACAGGTATTATCTTACAGTTCCTGTGGATCACAGATCTGAGCATGATCTAGTTAGATGTTCTGCTTCAGGGTCTCTGATGGACCATAGTCAAGTTATTGACCAGGACTGTGTTATCATTTGAAGGCTCACATGGAAAAGGATCCTCTTCCTAACTCATGTTGGCAGAATTTGGTTTCCTGAGAGTTGTTGGGCTGAGGGGGGCAGTTCTTTGCTGGCTGTTGGCTGGAGGCTTCCTGCATTGCCTTGCCACGTGGGCCTCTGCAGCACTGTATTCTGGTGCTGCATGCTTTGGTAAAGCTGCTCACTATATCAAAGCATGCAAGCCAACAACGTAACAAAGCAACATGGAAGTCACAGTCTTCTATAACCTAGTCACAAAAGGTAATGGTCTACTCAGAATCTTTCCATTGCAACTCTTTCTGTGATGCTCAGAGCTGTCATGCACAGTGCCCTCACCAACTCACACATGGGGACCCAACATCTTTATGTCTCCCCAGTGGTTTCTTCAGAGCTAGATTCTGGGGAGGTAGGGGAAGTCAGAAACCCATGTTAGTTTACCATTTTGTCAGCTGTAAGAAGCTCTGTCAGTTACCTATATATTACTCTCAGCTTCTTTAGTAGTTGTGGTATTCTGTCTGGATCCCCTAAAGTCTCCTAATTGGTTCAGTCTACCCATCTCGCAGTTTCTACAGGCTTTACTCCCAAGAGTTAATATCTGTAGTTCTCTTCAGAGGACTCCTCTTGGTATCCTGGAACCTCTTCACTCAGATGCTTCCAGAACCAAAAAGTCTGGGAACTCACAAACCCCCATGGTGGCCTATATATTCTTTACTGGTGTGGGAGTATAGAAGCCTAGCCCCTTTGCTTTCAGGTAGGACAAACTCCTAGGTAATTTATTTTCAAAAGCTCCTAAGGGGTCAGGTTGAGGCTGGAACTTTACTTTAATTCACAACCTTGCTTGGTGCTGTAGACTAAATGTTTATGTCCCTGCAAAATTCATATGTTGACATCCTAGTACCAAGATGGGAGGTGCTTGGGTTATGAGGACTCCCCCTTCATGGCTAGGCTTAGTACCCTTATAAAAGAAGCCCCAGAGAGTTAGTTAGTCCTTTCTAACATGTGAGGTTATAGTGAGACGATGGCTGTCTATAAAGCAGGCCCTCAGATTAGGTGCTGAATCTGCCAGCACCTTAGGCTGATCTTGGACTACCCAGTTGATATGGCTTGGCTGTGTCCCCACCCAAATCTCATGTTGAATTGTGATCCCCAGTATTGAAGGTGAGACCTGATGGGAGGTGATTGGATCATGGGAGCGGTTTCTCATGGCTTAGCACCATCCTCCTGGTGCTGTCTCGTGATAACAGTTCCCATGAGATCGGGTTGTTTGAAAATGTGTAGCACCGCCCACTTCACTCACTCTTCCTCCTGTTCCCACCATGTAAGACATACTGGCTTCCCCTTCACCCTTCCGCCAGGATTGTCAGTTTCCTGAGGCTTCCTCATCCATGCCTTCTGTACAGCCTGTGGAACTGTGAGTCAAGTAAACCTGTTTTCTTTATAAATTATCCAGTCTCGGGTAGTTCTTTATAGCACTGTGAGAATGGACTAATGTACCAGTCTCCAGAACTGTGAGCAATACATTTCTGTTGTCCGTAAGCCACCTGGTCTATGGTATTTTGTTATAGCAGCCCAAATGGACTAAGACACTTAGCTTATTTTTGTTCTCTCTTCTGCTTTTCCTACTCCCTTACCAATTTCTCCTGGGGCAACTTGCTTAATAAACTGCTTGTACACACTTCCTCTCCTCAGGATCTGCTGCTGGGGAATCTGCTCAAGAAAGCTGATGCCACAAGTTGTGTAACTGCATCAGACCAATCTGGTTCAGCTTTTGTGTAACAAAGTTGTGAGTTGTTTTTCAGTTGCTATGGAACCCCAGGTTGAAGGTCATGTCATGCCCAGATGAACCAAGAGTGCAACCACGGGGGAACCTAAGTGCTTGGATGGAGGGGCAATGATTAACATGTGCATATCACACGACAGGATCCAGGATCCAATCAGATGAAGCCCTGGGGTCACTCCATGACAGGATCCAGGCTGATCATGCTTATGCCTACTGAGGCATCACCTCATTGCAAGATCCAATCAGATCACAACTTATTAACCTATTCTTATGAAACCTGAACCACCCCCAGCACAGGGAGACAAGATGGGAGCATTTCCTTCTCTCTCCTTGCCAGTTGACTTGCAATAAACCTTTCTCTCAGCAAAAACCCAGTGCTTTGGTGCTTGGCTTTCCATTGCACCTAGGCAAACGGACTCAGTTTGATTTGGTGACAGCAGTCTTAGGAAGCTCAGTTTAAGAATGAGATTCTAGGCCGGGCACAGTGGCTCACACCTGCAATCCAAGCATTTTGGGAGGCAGAGGCGGGTGGATCACCTGAGGTCAGGAGTTTGAGACCAGCCTGACTGATATGATGAAACCCTGCCTCTACTAAAACTACAAAAAATTAGCTGGGCATGGTGGTACACACCTGTACTTCCAGCTACTAGGGAGGCTGAGGCAGGAGAATCACCTGAACCTGGGAGGCAGAGGTTACAGTGAGCCAAGATCATGCCACTGCACTCCAGCTTGGATGACAGAGAGATACTCTGTTGTAAAAAAAAAAAAAAAAAAAAGAATGGGATTCTGGTTCCACTCATTCATCAGCAAGATAAAAATGGGAACTTCATCCCTGGCAGTAGATGTTGTTTTATGTCTTTTTTATTTTTTGGTATTTATTGGAAATGTGGCATATCTTCTCATTATATAAAAGACAATTGCATATAGTAATAAATCATTTAAGGACATATGTAAAAATAACCCTTTAATTAGTACTATATGATGACGCATCAAAAAAGCAGAATTTCTTATGTAGCTATCATTAATTGCGGCATTCTGATTTTTGGCTCATTGCAGTTCCTAAGACTTTCACCCTTAGTAGATCATGATGGGATACAGACGGAAGGGGATGCACTGGCTGTGCAATATCTCTAGCTTTGAGAAATATGGAGGATGCTGCAATTATAAGGACCAGGGAATTGAGTGGAATTGGGCTTGTGCAGGTCCAGAGCATGTAAATAAGCTGCATGAAGCGGAGGCCCACACCCCTTTGCCATCCATCAACCAATGCATCGCCACCTGCTCATATTTAAGGTCTCACAGGGAGTCCCCTATGACCAGCTGATAGAGGAAACCTCCCAAGTTTGGTTCACAGTTGGGGTGGCTTAGTATATTGGTGCAAACTGAAAATGAACTGCTGCTACTTTATAGTCCCATTAACTGTAAGATAATATCTGTACGTTGTTTTATGCCACTAAGTTGTGGCAATTTGTTACACAGCAATAGATAGCGAATACAAGCTTTCTGCGGCTGGTCTTTAGGCTTGAGCATACCCACCCCGTGTATAGTTATCAGGGTGCAGGTCTTCTCTACCTGCTGGAATCTAATGCCCAACTTTGGGTCTCCCTGCAGCAGCTAGGGTCTAAGGAGATCAGTGAAGATAAATCACTGTGGTGGCAGAACTTCGGACATTGCATGTGGTCACCCACTTTGTATGGAGACAAAAGTGGCCCAAAGTCAGGATATATATAGACTCATGGGCAGTAGCAAATGACTCCACTGATTGGTCATGGGTCTGGAAGGTGCACAATTAGAAAATGGGGGCAGGGAGTTTTGGGGGAAGATCTATAGGACTGGGCATAATGGGGATGAAGATTATTGCATTGCACATTAATGCCTACCAGAGAGCATTCACTGCAGAAGAGGCATTATGTGACCAGGTAGACGTGGTGACTAACCCAGAAGGTATCAGCCAGTATTTGTCTTTATCTGCTACCCTAGTTCTTGCCCAATAGATTCATGAATGTAGTAGCTATGGTGACAGAAATGAAAGCTATGCATGAGACCAAAAGCATGAACTTCTCACCATAGCTGATGTAGCCACTGCCACTGCTAAATATCTGATCTGGCCGGGCACAGTGGCTCATGCCTGTAATCCCAGCACTTTGGGAGGCCAAGGAGATGGATTGCTTGAGGCCAGGAGTTTGAGACCAGCCTGGCCAACATGGTGAAACCCTGTCTCTACTAAAAATAGAAAAATTATCCAGACGTGGTGGTGTGCACCTGCAGTCCCAGCTATTCTGAAGGCTGAGACATGAGAATTGCTTAAGCCCAGGACGCGGAGGTTGTAGCACGCCAAGATGGCACCACTGCACTCCAGCCTGGATGACAGGGCAAGACTCAGTTCCCCCCCAAAATGTTCTGATCTATCAATAATATAGACTGACTCTGAGTCCCCACTATGGGACCATTCCTTAAGGATACCAACCAGAGACTTGGTGGCAAGTTAATTAAGTAGGACTTCTTCTTTCTTTTTTTTTTTTAATTTTATTTAGCTCTTGTTGCCCAGGCTGGAGTGCAATGGCACGATCTTGGCTCACCGCAACCTCCGCCTCCCGAGTTTAAGCGATTCTCCTGCCTCAGTCTCCGAGTAGCTGAGATTACAGGCATGCACCACCACCCCTGGCTAATTTTTTGTATTTTTAGTAGAGACAGGGTTTCTCCATATTGGTCAGGCTGGTCTTCAACTCCTGACCTCAGGAGATCTGCCTGCTTCGGCCTCCCAAAGTGCTGGGATTACAGGTGTGAGCCACCACACCCGGCCCAGTAGAACTTCTTTCATCCTGCAAAGAATGGACAGCATTTTTTTCTGACTGGAATTATTGCAAATTCTGTGCATAGACTTGCCCTTCCCGCTTGCAGTGCTTTGACAAGATCTACTAATCTAGGACTCAGAATGTCTGATTTACTAACATAGGATCCACAAAGCATGTTTTCCTTTTTGGTAAAGGAAGTATGTCGGTAGTCACATAACTGTGAGATTCACTGGTCCCATAACATATCACACCATTGAGAAACAGCTAACCTGATAATATAACCATTTTTTGAAGGCATAGCTAGGCACTAACTTAGAAATGATACTGTATGAGGTTGGGGCACTACACTTCAGTATGTGACTTAAACCAATAACTATTATACTATATTGTAACTCTAATGAGTTGAGTGCATGGGTCTGGGAAGCAAAGGGTGGAAATAGGAGTAGTGTGGCTCACCATCACTCTCAGAGACCTTCTTGGGGGAATGTATGCCTCCTGTCCTCACAATTGTAGAGCATTGGGTCTAGAGGTTCCAGTTCCTAGAGGGAAAATGCTTTGTGCTAGTGGACACAAGAAGAGTCCCACCAAACAAAATTATAGCTACTGTCCTATTTTGGACTCCATGAAGGTGGGAAAACAAAAAACAAAAAACAAAAAAGCAGTTACATAAAGGCAGGGGTAACTGACCTTTATTATAAGGAGGCAGGGCTGCTGCTACATAATGGGGCAGAGAGGAATATTTTTGCACTCAAAAACCATTACCTAATGAAGACATGGCAGTACAGAGTTCAGATCCCTCAAAGATGAAGATTTGAGTCACTTCACTGGGCAAGCCACCTACACTGACAGAAAGGCTATTTGAGGACCGGGCACTGTGGCTCACACCTGTAATCTAGCACTTTGGGAAGTCGAGGCAGGCGGATCATGAGGTCAGGAGATTGAGACCATCCTGGCCAACATGGTGAAACCCTAATTCTACTAAAATTACCAAAAAAATTAGCTGGGTGTAGTGACACGTGCCCATAGTCCCAGCTACTCGGGAGGCTGAGGCAGGAGAATCACTTGAACCCAGGAGGCGGAGGTTGCAGTGAGCCGAGATGGAGCCACTGCATTCCAGCCTGGCGACAGAGCGAGACTCCATCTCAAAAAATAAAAAAAGAAGGGCTAGTTGAAGTTAAGGAGAATCTAGAATGGATGGTAGGGAAGAAAGATGATGGTATGGTTTGACTGTGTCCCCACCCAAATCTTATCTTGAATTGTAGTTCCCATATCCCCACGTGTCACGGGAGGGACCCTGTGGGTGGTAATTGAATCATGGGGGTGGTTTCCCCCATGCTATTCAAGTGATAGTGAGTGAGTTCTCATGAGATCTGATGATTTTATAAGGTGCTTCCCCCTTTGCTCAGCTCTCATTCTTCTCCTTCCTGCTGCCATGTGAAATAGGATGTCTTTGCTTCCCCTTCCACCATGATTGTAAGTTTTCTGAGGCCTCCTCAGCCATGCTGAACTGTGAGCCAATTAAACCTCTTTCCTTTATAAATTACCCAGTCTGAGGTTAGCACCATGAGAAGGAATACAGACGATGAATATGTTATTGCCTTAGGACTAGCTGCAGCAGCAGGGGCTATCTATGGTCTGTCTTACTATATCTATAATCAATTAGAATTTTGAATAAGCTGTGACATGGTGAAGTGGAATTAACGTGAGAAGCATGTTGATATGGTTTGGGTTTGTGTCCACACCCAAATCTCCTGTGGATTTGTAATCCCCAATGTTGAAGGTGGGAGCCTGGTGGGAGGTGATTGGATCATGGAGATGGATTTCCCCTTTGGTGCTGGTCTTTGAGTGAGTTATGGTGAGATCTGGTTGCTTAGAAGTGTGTAGCATCCGCCTGTAGTCCCAGTTACTCGGGAGGCTGAGGCAGGAGAATTGCTTGAACCCAGAAGGCAGAGGTTGCAGTGAGCCAGGGTCGTGCCACTGCACTCCAGCCTGGCACCTGGTGACGGAGTGAGACTCTGTCTCAAAAAAAAAATAAAAATAAAAAGTGTGTAGCATCTCCTCCTTCTCTCCCTTGGTCCTGCTCTGGCCATGTAGGATGTACCTACTCCCTTTCAGCTCCCGCCATGATTGAGTTTCCTGAGATCTCCCCAGAAGCTGAGCAGAAGCCACTATGCTTCCTGTACAGTCTGCAGAACCATAAGCCAATTAAACCTTTTTTCGTTATCATTTTGCAGTCTCATATATTTCTTTATAGCAGCCTGAGAACAAACTAATGCACATGTAGATCTAAGCGGTGCAAGGGGTGGACTGTCATGGACATTGTTGGTGCTCTGCCCAGAACCCTTCGTACCCCCCTTTCCAGTTCATTGCCCCTAGCCACCAGCTTCTAAGTGGTTTACTCCTAAAAGTTTACACCCCTAACTCCCTTCAGAGAACTTCCTTCCCTTAATCTACAAAAGCCACTTCACTGCAGAAGAGGTATTAAGTGCCTAGACTCACTTAATGTGTCTAAATTAAGTCCCTAGTCTCACCCAGACTCACCCCAGAACCAGAAGTGCTAGGTATTTTTCCCTCCCCCCCTCCCCCGCCCGCAACCCTTTCCAGGAAAGACTATAGACAGTGACTAACTGGTGCAGAGTTACAAAAACCCCAGCTCCCTTGCCTCAAGTTGGGATAACGCATTCTAATTCATGCTCCAGAACTAGCTGGGGATCTCGCTGGGGCTCGAACTTCACATTAAATTGCTCCCTTGTTTGAATTCTTTCCTATTCTGCTTCCCTTTCCAGTTTCTCCTGGAAGCACTTCCTTAATAAATTGCTTGCACACAAATCCTTGGCAACCCAAGACAGTTCCCTAGTAGAAAATACGCTCTTGAGCTTCAAGTCAGTGACAAGGAAAGAAAGAAAAAAAAGGGAAAAAAATAAACACTTAGTGAATAGCTATGGTTCACAAGGAAAAAAAAAAAAGTTAAAGCCCAGAATGGAGTACCTACCATGAGTCATTGTCTTTGGTTTAGATTTTCTTCTTTTCTTGAGAATTTGATGATCCTAAGTGGTTATTCTGGTAGTACATTACAGAGTGGGACATCTGTAAATTATCAATGATACATCAACATAAACCGTATGCCCCCGATTTTTTGGACAACCTTGATTTCAAGTTTTTAATTCCCTTGTCAGACCATGTTCCAGACAGTGTGTCCCAGCTGGTGTGGGCGTTTGGACAGCAAAGGGGGACGCTGGACTAGCCAAGAGGCAGCTGAGAGGAGGAACTTGAGCATTACAAAAAGGCAGAGACTTTGAAGTTAAGCACAGCCGGACCTCAAGTCCTGGTTCCACCCCAGCCAGCTGTAGGCCACATTTTATTCATGTTAAAATGAAGTTCCCAGCTCCCACCTCACAGGATTGAAAATGAGGTGATGTATACAAGAGGTTTAGCATTGCTTTTGGACTTCGTGAAGTTCAAGAGATGGTTCCTTCGGAGGGGGAAGAACAGTGGGTGAAGAGGCCTCAGTGGGGTTTGGAGACTTTACTGTCCCAATGGAGCAGGCAGGGGGTGGGGTCCAGAGGTGGAGAGCCCATGCTGAAGTGCTTCGTTCATCCAAATCTGCCGAGCGCCACCGTTTCCCTCCCAGGGCGCGGGACTCAATACTTGTACACCGAGGGGGAAAAGGCCGTCACTCGACCCGGAAGGGACGGCGCGACGGCAAAGGAGCCCCGAGGCCCCCGGCCCCCACCTGGCTTCCCGACGGCCTCCCCCGACCCTCCCCCACCCGTCCCCGCAGGGGAAGTGGGTGAAGGGTGGAAGCCGGGAGACCGCGCCGCGGAGGCGGCCCGCCGCCCGTTCCCTAGCAACGCCCGCCCCGCCCCGCTGGCGCGCTGGCGCCGGGAAGCGGGGGGCGGACCGCCGTTGCCATGGCAGCCGGGCTGCCGCGCCCCACGTCGCCGGCGCCTGCGGGAAACGCGGGCCTGGGGCCCCGAGTGGGCGGCCGGTTGGCGTTGCCGCCTCGCTCCCGCTCGGGCCCTGGCCACACCTCGTGCCCGGGGGTATCCGTGGAGAAACCGAGTCGCCCCCAAACGTGGCCGGGTCGCAAGGCCGGTCGGCCCCACTCACTCCCCCGCCGACTGGGGCCTGCTGAGGGCTTGCAGACTTTCCGGTTTGTCTCGTCGGGTCAGCGTTGGTCGTCGGGGCCGGGGATTAGGCCGAGCGAATTTTTTTGGTTTTGGAATCTCTTCGGACCTTTTTCCCACACCTACGTAGGCCTGCACGCATGCACACACGCACACGCACGTCTGGGGCCTGATGTCCCGTCCTTTTACCCCAAGTGTTGGCACCTGAAGGTTCTTTAATCTTGGAAAAAGAGTAGGCAGAAGACGGAGCGGCTCCCAAAATGTCTTTTTAAACGTCATTGAAAATCAGTATATTTCTCGAGGGCCATTTTAAACGGAAAACCTCCGTGCCTGGAAGGGTTTTCTAGATTCTGGACTCGAATTTGCATTCTTCTAAATTGCTTTTTGCAATGAGCTGCGATTGGAGAATTCAGTTGTGGGGTATTAAATTTAACCGTACACCCTTTTAGCTAGTGTAATGATCGCTTGGCCAAAAGACTCACTCACAAAGAAAAAGCCACACGCTTCTCGGTTGTTCTCTGGCTTGAGTGTTTTTAACAGAGGCGGAGTCAGTCACATGTTTGTGAGTTTAATCAAATTGACAAGGGCTCTGAGCGAGAAAAGCTTAGTATCTAATTCGAGACAACATTAGGTATATAGAGATGCATTCTCTTTGGACTTCTTGAATCAGAGCTTTTCAAATGGAATCCTCTCCTGCATATATTTTTCTCGATCTGCTGCAACTAGAAAATTTAAATCAAAATCCTATTTCTTATATTCATTTTTATGGTAAATGTGCTGGTAAATGTGTCTGGGCTGAGATTATGCATTTTCTCGATCAACAAGGAAATGCACAGCAATCACTCTGAATTGAGCACCTTGCTGATTGAGCAACACTTAAACCTAGAGGAATGAACAACCATAATCTTAGGATGAGAATCCTCCGTAGTATATTTCAAAATCATATTCACAGCTAACCTTTTTCCACTCCAAAGGATCATTCACTTGGAACCTTTTTA
>NW_016107349.1:9455923-9514338 GCF_001604975.1 Cebus imitator | reverse complement strand
ACCATGCCCAGCTAATGTTTTGTATTTTTAGTAGAGACGGGGTTTCACCATGTTGACCAGGATGGTCTCGATCTCTTGACCTCATGATCCACCCGCCTCGGCGTCCCAAAGTGCTGGGATTACAGGCTTGAGCCACCGCGCCCGCCTTAAATTTCTTCTAAAACCACTTGGACACACTTCGTAGTTTGAAAACGTGATTGTGACTGGGCAAGTGATCACATAAAATTAATTTATGCACACACACACACACACACACACACACACAAAAAAAATGTCCTCTTAATCTTAGATCATGTTTTCCCAGTATCAAAACAGAACCTTTAATTTGCTTGGTGGTGAGTAGAGGATAAATTCGGAAAGCTAAACCAAAAGTCTGAACAGAATAGTTTTATGTTTAGCACTAGGAGGGAAAAAAACGATGAAACTATGTATACCTAATGACTTTCTGTGCAAATGAATTTCTAAATTCATTTGCTTTACATTTGGTAATTAAAATGTTATAATATATCTGGGCACAGTGGCTCATTCCTGTAATCTCAGCATTTTGGGAGACTGAGGCAGGCAGATTTCTTGAGCTAAGGGGTTTGAGACCAGCCTAGACAACATGGTGGAAGTGAAACCCTGTCTCTACAAAAAATACAAAAATTAGCCAGGTGTGGTGGCATGTGCCTGTAGTCCCAGCTACTTGGGCGACTGAGGTGGGAGAATCCATTGAGCCCAGGAAGTTGAGGCTGCAGTGAGCTGTGACCATCCCACTGCACTCCAGCCTGGGAAACAGAGCAAGACCCTGTCTCAAAAAAAATATTTTTTAAAGGTTAGAATAGCAAAAACAATAAAAGTGAATTTTACAGTAAAATATGGGCATTTGCATGCATGAATTTTTATTTGGAAACTTTCGTAGCCTCTCTAATTATTCATTTATTATATCCTAAAATTCTTTCCACAGAGGTTATTGTCAGATTGAGCCCAGAACAACTTGGCCACAGATTATTGGTAAGGTTCCGCAAGTGTCTGCAAATAGAATTGCCCAGATCAGCTATTTAACTGGTTGGTCTCTCTAGACAGAGGTTTAGTTACACACGTGAGTTAGCTCAGCCTTCACTCCCTATACTTCAGTGACCACTTTGGAGAGTTAAATAGACACCAGAGAAGCCCACAGGATTTGTGCATGCCCTACTTTATTAATAATATTGGAATGTTGACAACCTCACTAGATTTTCCACATAATTTCCTAATGTGGAAATGATCTCCATACAGCCGTTCCAGTTAGCTGCCAGGATTGCAAGGCTTCTGCCTTATCATTTATGGTTATTGTTACCTCGGGAACCTAATATTTATCAAACACAAGATCCATTTTGCATGCTCACCTTTTCCTCGTTTTCAAATAATCAGTGACCTTAAGCTTTAAGCATCTTATCGTTATTACAGACGACCAGCCTCTTATCTAATCCTGCATTAAACTCGATTTACTGCTTTATCTATACCACTTTAATCTTTTAGAAGCTTATCATAATATGGACTCTTTAATGAAATATTTTTATCATAAGAATAAGCTAACCTTTCTCAATTTTCCCAGATCTCTCTACTTTTGCTCATTTACCTATATGCCTTTATCCTTCTTTAAATATTTATGTTTCCCAGTTTCATTCCTTATATACAATGATATAAGCCCAAATGCTTATCTTGTTACCACAGAAATGGTTGTGTTCCCACAAAATATGGACTCTTCTTGTTTAGCTCTTACTGCCTTATATTTAGCTCTCCTGATCTCAGTAAAATACAAATGCTTCTGTTGGTAGAAGACTCCATCATCCTAAAATCCTAAAATAATTTTTTCCCATCAAGTTGCAAGGCCACCTAAAATTCTTAAAGCACTCCTTTGCATTTGAAGGGTAAATGCCATGTGGCAGTTAAGAGAAGAGACTCTGGACTCAACCAGGGATTCGAGTCCTGCTTCTAACACTTCCTAGCTTTGCGACTTTGATCATGTTTTTTTTTTAACTTCTCTAGGCCTCAGGCTCCTCATCTGTAAAATGGGCATGATAGGACTTAGCTCATTAAGTTTGGGTATTTGTAAGAGGTAAATCAGATAATTTTTGAAAAGTACTTGGCACACAGTCAACACGAAATATCAGCAATGGCTGCAAATATTATTATCATAAATATTAGAATGTTATATTCATGGTCCCCCACTTACCTCAGCCTGAATTCATTTATTAGATTACCCACAGAGGAACAGGATTCTGACAGGACATAAAACAGACATTTTGACCAAGGAGGAGAGGGGTTCAAGGAAAAGGGCACAGTTCAGAGCATGGGCCAGCAGCTAGAAGGAAGTGTACATGGGTATCCCAGGAAGCTCATGCACAGCATGGGTCATTAGGCACCTAAGATGTTGAAGTGGAATGAAAAATAGTCAAAGCTGGTGGTACAATAATGTTCCTAAAATTAGTCATGACATAGTCAGACAAAGCCATAAGAGATAAGCTGTTTAAATACATGTAAGACTATGAAACCTGCCATATAGGAAAAATATTTTAAAAGGGAGAATTCTGATGAATTCAAAAGACATAGACCTAGGTGGGAGGATCTTTTTAATCAATTGGGGTTTCCTGGCACAGGTCTGAATCTACTCATATTAGTTCGTTTTCACGCTGCTAATAAAGACATACTGAGACTGGGTAATTTATACAGGAAAAAGGTCTAATGGACTTACAGTTCCAGATGGCTGGGGAGGTCTCATAATCATGGTGGAAGGCAAGAAGGAACAAGTCACGTCTTACGTGGATGGCAGCAGGCAAAGAAGAGAGCTTGTGCAGGGAAACTCTCCCTTATAAAAGCGTCGGATCTCATGAGACTTATTCACTATCATGAGAACAGCATGGAAATACCTGCCCCCATGATTCAATTGCCTCCCACTGGGTCCCTCCCTTTGTGGGAGCTACAATTCAAGATAAGATTTGGGTGGGGACACAGCCAAACCATTATCACTTCTCTAGGGAGTTTAAGCAGAAGGAAATTTGTTATAGGACGATAAATGGCTTTCAGACTTGTTTTTAGGGTTGAGAAAAACAACCCTTGTAGGCTGAACTTTGAAAATGACTGTCCAAACTACCACACAGAACCAGATCGGGGCCTTTTGTGTAACAGGAAACTGCCTGCCACGTTGTGAAGCTGTTACTACAGTTGCTGGCTTGGGAGCCACACTGCCATAGCCATGATCAGAAATTCACCGCCATTAGGAAGGCACTACCATTAGGAAGGCCCTATGATCCTACAGCTGCCAGTGCCAGAGTCATGGCACCCTCATGAAATCTACACCAGTGAAATGGATGCCCCATATCCTCTTTGGAAACCTACAAGGCTAGTGACAGCACACTGGGACACTTGGTAACCCTATTGAAGAAACGCTCAATGAGCCCTTGACCAAGCTTGCTAGTAGAAATAGCAGAAGCAGCAGAAAGTGAAGCTGGAACCAAGCTAGCACATCGTGAGAACCTAAATTATATTCAGAACCTCTCTTCAAGGAAGCGTGAAAGGGAATGTGTGGTGTTCCACCTCTGCAGTAGTGGAAGACACACCAAATGTGTCAGAATGGCTGTTGAGCACTAATCCACTTTGTTCGCTGCAGACCACATCTTTGGCTAAGTGTTCATATACACCCTTTTTCCTAAATTTAAGCTTGCAAGTAATAGCAATAACAACAACAGATCCTCAGTAACATTAGAATGCACTGGTCCTCTCCCTACAGGGAGACCAACACTTCTCCATCTAGGTAATGTTTATTTGTTTTCTTTAGCCCAATCACAACCCAGTCTTGATGTCCCACAGCCTGTGGTCTAAATGATCAAGTAAATCATGACCAAAAACCACTGTATAAAATATTAGGGGCCAGGGGAAAGAAATAAAAAAGAAAGTAGTTAATATATGTATTTTAAAAAAGAAAAAGGTGCAGCCAGCCACAGTGGCTCAGGCCTGTAATCCCAGCACTTTAAGAGGCTGAGGCAGGTAGATCTCTTGAGCCTGGGAGTTTGAGATCAGCCTGAGCCATATAGCGAAACCCCGTATCTACAAAAAATTCAAAAAAATTGGCCAGACATGGTGGTGCGTGCCTGTTATCCCAGCTGCTCAGGAGGCTGAGATGGGAGGATCACCTAAGCTGGGGAGGTTGAGGCTGCAGTGAGTGGTGATCACTCCGCTGCACTCCAGCCTGGGCAACAGAGCAAAACCCTGTCTCAAAGAAACACAAAAACAAATACAAATACACACACACACACACACACGTGTTTATATACTCACGTGTGTGTGTGTGTGTGTGTGTGTGTATGTGTAGAGAGATATATATACTCCTATATATATAGATACTTGACCGTTGATAGGTAGATAGATACTCATATACCTATATAAATAGAGATATGTGAGTAGCTATCACAGTCCTCATTTTTGCTATTGATCACAACTCAAAGTTAGTTTTTATAACTTCCTTCTTCTATGACCCATTCAGTGTTGTCTTTGCTCCCAGCCAGTTACTCAGTGGGCCAGACTTCTTTGCCTGGGGTCATGGCCTAAACCTTTATTCCTGAGGTGCCTAAATATCTAAGTTCTGGGGATGATGGTCTTTTCTAACTTTGGCCACTGGATGTGGCAGTACCAAGAGGCACTCCAGAGAATCTGCTGGCCTTTGCTGTGAAGCAGCAACTTTAATTCTCCCTGATATTCAGGAGCAACCATGAGAAGCCCAATGATCAGATGGCAGGCTCAGCTCCTAGCCTGTGGCACCCATGTGTTCCCTGATGGAAACACACCTCCCTTGAGGCCACAAACCTCTAAGTCAACCCAAACCCAAAGTCTGAGGTGGTTTAAACTTAAGCACATAAACATTTAAGAAGATCAAACCTTTAATATTTATATTTTATGTCAAGAAGGAATCTGTTTATATTTGTGACTTTTGTTTAAGGGAATTTCACATCTTGATTAAACAAATCAGTCTAGTTATTCTAAATAAAAATCATAATTGATTTAGGCTGGTGATTTCTAGATAGAAATCTTTCCACATTCATACAAAGTATTGAAACACTTAAGAGAATTTAAGACAACATAGTTATACATTTATAGTAACAAATTTTATTTTATTTTTTATTTTTATTTTTTTGAGATGGAGTCTCGGTCTGTCGCCCAGGCAGGAGTAAAGTGGCACAAACTAGGCTCACTGCAACCTCTGCCTCCCGGGTTCAAGCAATTCTTCCTGCCTCAGTCTCCTATGAAGCTGGGATTACAGGCACCCGCCACCATGCCCTGCTAATTTTTTGTATCTTTAGTAGAGATGGTGTTTCGCCATGTTGGCCAGGGTGGTCCTGAACCTTTGACCTCAGGTGATCTGCCTGCCTCCGCCTCTGTAATTTTACCACTGCACTCCAACCTGGGAGATGGCAAGACGCTGTCTCAAAACCACACAAAAACAAAACAAAGCAATGTAACCACTGAATAATCTTGGTTGTGCACAAAAGCCACCTGCAAAGATATCTAAAAACTTGCTTTTAAATGAACTTTATGGCCTTGGAGGCAATGTGATGTAGCAGAAACCAGAGGGGTTTTAGAGGTTGAGATCTAGTTTTCAGTCCCAGCTCTCCTACTCAAGTAAGTACACTACTTGGGGAAAATAGTTTATTATTACAAAAATTGTTGAACTTTGTAAATAAAAAAATATAATCAAACACATTCATACATTTGTTATAATATCACATGAGACATTACATAAAAATGTACATTGAAACTATAAAGCATCTTTCAAAACTAGAGCATTATTATCTAAACCAAAGTATAAAGGCACTTACGCAAATTGTTCGTCCATAAAATGTAACAAGGATTTTGAAGGCCAGCCGTGGTGGCTCATGCCTGTGATCCCAGCACTTTGGGAGGCCAAGACAGGAAGATGCTTGAGCCCAGGAGTTTGAGACCAGTCTGGGCAATACAGTAAGAGGACACTGTCTGTACAAAAAATTAAAAACTTAGTTGGGCATGATGGTGTGAACCTATAGTCCCAGCTACTTGGGAGGCTGAGGTGGGAGGATTGCTTGAGCCCAGGAGATCGAGGCTGCAGTGAGCCATGACTGCACCCACCACTGCACTCCAGCCTGGGTGACAGAGCAAGGCCCTGTCTCAAAACAAATTTTTTAAAAATAATTTCTTATCATACTTATCACTTGAATATTTTAAGTCTTGGTTGTAACTAATCTCTGGTGTTCTGGTAATCAGATTTAAAATTACTATAATATTCAGAAATTTGTCTTTTTAACATTGAAAATACTAACATAGACATTTTATAGTTTCTACAGTTTCAACATGAATTTTTAATAAGACCAACCTCTTTCCCAGGGGAAGCACAGTTTTTAAAATTTAATTTAATTTTGTGCCGTAATTTGCTGTGTAGTTTGAGTTAGAAGTAATCTTAAAAATCATTGTCTTCAATACTGTATGTTTATAAATGAAAACACTGAGGATTCAAAAAGTTAAGTGACTTGTCCAAAGGCATGTTATTAAGAACACATTTATAATTGAGTCATATTATAAATTAAAGCACACACACACACACAAAACAAAATTAGCCAGGCATGGTGGCATGAACCTGTAGTCCCAGCTACTCAGGAGACTGAGACAGGAGGATTGCTTGAGCTAGGAAGGAGGAGGTTGCAGTAAGCCTTGATTGTGCCACTGTACTCCAGTCTGGGTGATAAAGCAAGACTGTGTTTAAAAATAAATAAGTAAATTAAAAACCCCCAAACACAAGAATGTTGGATTCTTTATATTTGTAAGACCTATTTGACATGTACATTCCAAACCTTGCATAAATAATGGACAGCTAGAAAGAGTAGATAATTGATTTAGAGCTGAGAATGCATACTACTCTTTTCAAAGCCTATTAGAGTGAACTATTTGGACTCATATGGGTGGAAAATGATCATTTATTCCTTTTGTGTTCTTTATTTTTCTCATTTGTACTATAATTCCTCTGTAGGTTTCCTAAGATATACTGATGGAAGCAAATAGTAAAGAAATCAACTCTAACATTCTTTTTCAGTGTTTCTCCACAGAGGTTTGCCTGTTTAGTTTGCTACGTTATTTTATTTAGTCTAATCAGCTTCCCATAATAAATACCGGTGAGGACGATTGTCTAAGGTACATGTTTTCATCCTGGCATTGAAAAGTGTTAATAGAAGTTAAATATAGAAATCTCAACATGCTGAGATACGTTTTCAACTGTAAAATATAATTTCCTTTCAGGTCTTTTCAAACCAAGTTGCCTTTCACTATTTTCTGTGTGGGCAGAATACATGCATGTGTATATGTTTTATTATAAAATTGGTATTATGCTTATGTAATGCTGTATAACCCGCTTTGTCACTTGATATGGCTGCTTTCTCAGCTGATTAAGTGTTCTTTTACAGCATGACATTTAATGGCTACATGGTATTCCATCAACCAGATGAACCATCATTTATTTACCCACTCTATTGTTGGGCATTTGTGTTTACAATTTTTCACTATTATAAATAATGTTGTGATGAATGTCCATGTACATAAATCTTTGTGCTCAGTTCTGATCATTTCTGTAAGATAAATTCCAAGATATCAAATTGCTGGACCCATGAATGTGAATATTTGTACAACTTTTTATATATAATGATCTTGAGGATACCATTTATTAGACTTTTTATATTCTAGGCATTGTGATAAATGCTTTATGAAAATAATCTCATTTAATCTTCACAATAAATTTACGAAATAAGTACTATTAATATATAAGCTTCAGTTTCCAGTGGAAACTGAGGCTTATACCTAGAAAATGGTTAATAAGTGAGAGTGATTGGCAGATTTAGCTTTGAGCCTGACTGTCTGACTTCAAGGCTGATATTCTTAATCACTATATTATGTTGCCACTTCCATACTGCCAGAATATCCACAAAAGATTATTACGATTTAGATTTCCACCAGCAATACACAAGTGTGTTTGTTTCCCAATACTATTGTGGATTCTTTGATTATGAGAGAAGTTAAACAATTTTTTTCATGTTTATTGGCCGTTTGTATTTCCTTTGTGGATTGTCTGTTCATGTCCTTTGCATAGAATGTATGTCAGAAATGTTTCCTTTTAAGCTAGAGTCAGATTATCTGAATTCTAATCATAACTGTATTCTTAATTAGCTATGCAATGTTAGGAAAACCACCATAGAGTTTCCATTTCCTCTTGTGGAAAATTAGATGGCTAAATTAAATGATTCCAAGGCCCATCTCTACAATTGTGTGATTCCATCCATCAGCCAGTTCATCCATGGTCAGTCCTTTCCTTTTTTTTTTTTTTTTTTTTTTTTTTTTTTTTTTTTTGAGACCGAGTCTCGCTCTGTCACCAAGCTGAAGTGTAGTTGTGATATTGTGCTGGCCTAGAGCCAGAACCAGAGCAAAACTATTTTATAAAATACAAAACTGCTTTTAGATAAGTTGAAATGGCTGCCCCATTCTCCTCACAATAACTACTGTCCTTGGCCTCTGTAAATAGATCTGTTAGTTTGTTCTTCAAAACTATGTAAAGCTGCTTACCTTTTCTTATCAGTAACTGCTCTCTGTGGCCCTAATGTGACAGGCAAGCAGTCCTAACCCATGCCATCTTGGCTCCTGCGACTTGTAATAAGTAACTAAGGTCTGTGATTTCCACCTTAACCAGATAATGTATAAACAAATGTTTATCTTGACTTCTGTAAACCACTTAAGTAACAAACGGAATGACAAAAGTCCCCTAGCCCTTGGAATGTCCGGAGACCCCCACCCTCATCTCTGCCCAGGAGGTAATTTACAGAATCCACTAGCCCTCGGAATGTCTGAAGCCTTTTCATCCCCATCCCCGCCCCTCACCCCCACTCCCAAGGTGGTTTTTCGGGTATAAAAAATCGTGGCACCCTCCTGTTGTCGCCACAGGTTGGAGAGACGTGAGTCCTCTGTGGTCGCAGGCATAATAAAATGACCCTGCAATCCGGCATACTTTTGTCTTGTGATAACTTTCTACACTCGGTCAAATACAACACAGTGGCGTGATCTTGGCTCACTGCAACCTCCAACTCCCTGATTCAAGTGATTCTCCTGCCTTAGCCTTCCAAGTAGCTGGGATTGCAGGAACACACCACCACACCCAGCTAATTTTTTTGTATTTTTAGTAGAGATAGGATTTCACCATGTTGGCCAGGATGGTCTCAATCTCTTGACCTCATGATCTGCCCGCCTCCGCCTCCCAAAGTGCTGGGATTGCAGGCATGAGCCACCATGCCCGGCTGGTCAATCCTTTCATTGGGTTATGTGGGAGAAACACATGGTGACCTATGCAGTGTATCTTTATGTAAGTTGCTAAAAGATGCTCTAAAACATCTCTTCTGGACCTTGGAATTTATGTTCCCGAAATCCCACTCTTCACTCCCCTGCGGCTTAAAGGTTTTCCTTCCTCATTCTGCTAAGTCTCTCCTTCCTGCTTCCTCCTCTTTGCCCTTTTATGCTAAAATATTGGGATTCTCCAGGCTTACCTTTGACCTGTTACTCTTTTCTTTAGATTGCTGTCAACCACATGATCTAGATGGGGATCTTTGAACTCGCCGTGACTCTTACCTCTGAACCCTCAAACGTGCTATTCCTTCCACCTGGAATGTGCCTCCCTTTCTTCACTGAACTGACTTTGAATGAGTCTTCTGCTAGACACAGGGAAACAGCCTGGCTAAAGCTTGATACATGGATTTGGAGTCAGCCAGGTAAAGATTTAAGTCAAGTTCTAGCAGGTACTAACCATGTGACCTTGGGCCACCTATGTATCCTCCCTAACTTTCATTTCCTCCTCTGTATAATGAGGGTAATGATACTATCTGCCTCTTAGGATGGTTGGGAGAAGGAAATGAGACAATGCACACAAACTTGGCACAAAATGCTTGATTTTTTTTTTTTTTAGCTTGCCTGGCATCTCATGCAGTCTATCATAGCATTAACATACTGCGTTCTGAACATTCATTGTTTCATCTTCATTAATTAGCACCATGTCTGGCATGCCATGGGTACTCTGCAGCCATCTGTGGAGGGAATGAATGAATCACGTTGCAGATACCTTTAGGAGACTTTTTGTGGCGATGATTTTGATTTTTGTACTTACTGTGGTTTATTTGTTTGTTTTATTAACACCTTATCAGGAATTGCTTTCCAACCTGATATGTAAGAAAACAAGATTAATCTCTGAAATGGTTTAGATGTTTAGGGTTGGGGAACAAGAATGCCTAATCCAGGCTGGGTGCGGTGGTTCACGCCTGCAATCTTAGCACTTTGGGAGGCTGAGGCAGGTAGATCACTTGATCTCAGGAGTTTGAGACCAGCCTGGCCAACATGGTGAAACCCCATCTCTGCTAAAAATGCAAAAATGAGCCGGGCTTGGTGGTGCATCCCTGTAATCCCAGCTACTCAAGAGGCTGAGGCAGGAGAATTGCTGGAACCCGGGAGGCGGAGGTTGCCGTGAGCCAAGAACGTGCCACTGCACTCCAACCTGTGTGATAGTGCCAGACTCCATCTTAAAAAAAAAAAAAAAGAAAAGAAATGCCTCATCCAGAGAGACAGAATGACACCAAGTAGGGAGGGGAGAAGGTGTTGAAGACAAACTTTACCTCTCTGTGTTCTCACTGGGGACATTCTAAGAAGACACCTCAATTCCCCTGCTTTTCTCCCTAATTCTAGCAGAACATTGGGCCACATTAGTTAGTCATCATGGGCAGGCTCAGGTCTATTCATATACAGAGATGGCTAATGTTGCCTATTCCTCCCCAAATACCTGCAACACAACCTCACAGAGGAACTGAGCAATAAAATATCTCAAACAGTTATCGTCCCTAAAATAACATACATGTTTGGAAAATGGACTGTCTGGGAAGGTGACCAGAGGGCAGAGAGCAGAGGAAGCACGGAGCAGATTGTATGGGAAGAGAGAAGCCTCAAGGCTTATTGAAAATTGAGATGTCTTTGGGGGAAGAAAAATCAATGTGGGCTATGAATCTTTTAGTATAGGCTGATGGTGAAAAGCATCACAAATGGTTTTTTTTTAAGCATTTTAAAATAATTATCTATGTATATCAGTTGGTGTTTCTTTAAAGAAAACACCTAAGAAGTAGTATATTAAAAAAAAAATTAAATAGCAAAGTTGCCTCATTTATGCTTGCTTCGCGTATGCAAATTGATGCCTGGTCCCCCTCTAAAGTGCTGTGTGGTTTAGCATCAGTTCTAAGAGGCTTAGACGCAGGGTTATCATCAGGATCAATTCTGGAACTCACTAACAGTAAATGCCTTGCCCATTTTACAAAAATAACATCACCTTCCCTCCACACCCCTCCACACCTTCCCCCAAAGCCAGCTGATCTTTCTAATGCCTTTAGAGCATGTGTGTGTTGTTGAATTGTGCTGAGAAATGCAGCGCCATTTTCTTTTCTGTGGCCTGCCCATCTCCCTTATGGTTTCCATTAGGTCTTCACCATCACATTGACAATACCTTGAATGGTAAATCAAAGCATTCACAGAAGACGTAGAACAAAGAATATATGACCGCCGAGGCAGGTTATCGATTGGACACACATACAAAAATTTCTGGTTTGAGAAATGAAAACTCATGGCAGGTCCAAGAATTCCTCATGATATGGAAAGACAAAGCCCAACCTTCCACCCACTTACGGTCTTTATGGGTGCACAGAGAGTTACATATTCTTTCAGCATTTGACAAAAGCATGTTCAAAAATATTTTTCTTTTGCTACTTTCTAGTGTTTTCATCCACCATCTTTATTCACTTTGGGTGACTGGTTTTAAAAAGATAAATATAACTTATAGATGTGGACAGATAAGAGGCTGAAAGAGACGAGAAGAAATGCATCTCCTTGCCTCTGCCTGGAATTTCCTCTTCCTCTTGACATCCCAAGCTTCTACACATCTTTAAGACCCAGCTCAATGCTACTTCCTCTGAAAACTGCCCCCCACCCTGATTGCTCTGAGCTTAGGCAGCCTCTCCATGGCTCCCTTACATCCTCTCCCCCATGAGACGGCACAGCTCTTGATGACAGGTACTGGCCCTTCCCTACCTGATATGGTTTGGCTGTGTCCCCACCCAAATCTCATCTTGAATTGTAGCTTCCATAGTTCCCATGTGTTGTGGGAGGGACACGGTGGGAGATAATTTAATAGTGGGGGCAGTTTCCCCCATATAGTTCTCATAGTACTGAATAAGTCTCATGAGATCTGATGGTTTTATAAAGGGTTTCCCTTTTTGCTTGGTTCTCATTTCTCTCTCTTGCCTGCTGTGTATGACGTTCCTTTCACCTTCTGCCATGATTGTGAGGCCTCCCCAGCCATGTAGAACTGTGAGTTCATTAAACCTCTTTCCTTTATAAATTACCCCTAGTCTCAGGTATGTCTTTATCGGCAGCATGAAAACAGACTAATACACTATCTCTGTCCTTAGGACAGTACCTGGCATATGGTATACGTCAGTCAATATTTGCTAAATGAACAACTGAATGAAAGAATGAAATGGATATTCAAAGAATGAAAGTAAAAAAGGTAGCAGGTGGTAAGCAGGTTTCACAAAGTAAGAAACAAGAAAAGCCAACACTCCAAACAATTTAAACAGGGAGAAGCCTTGAAGTGAAATCTATTTTTCACCCTTCACTGAAAGAGCTGCTGTACAGATTCTTGCCCAAAGTATATGTCAGTGCTGAGTGGTCACAGTCCCAGTTAAAACTGTGAAATGTGGAAGTGTTGAGAGCCACATCTAAGCATTCAGTTATAGCAACTTGATTTAAATACAGGAAAAGCCGTGTTTTCCAGAAACTTAACCCAGAAAAAGTTCTAGGAAAAATCTATTTTGGTTGTTTTTAAATGGAAATTTTCAAGTGAACACACTATCCCCTATAGAAGCCAATCTATCTGAGGGATCTGTAGCTGTGGAAAAGCACGTGGATGGCAAGAGCAAAGACTGACTTACTGGGTGGTGGCTTTGGCTCCAAATGTTTTCCTTCCCCCAAAATGGTTTCTCCTTTTTCCCTTCTCCTAGAACTTGAAATACCCTCCATAAGAAAGCCAGCTTTGGCCCAGGTGTGGTGGCTCACACTTGTGATTCCAACACTTTGGGAGGTTGAGGTGGGAAGATCACTTGAAGCCAGGAGTTTAAGATCAGCTTGGACAACATAGTGAGACCCCATCTCTACCAAAAAAAAAAAAATTAGTCTGGTATGGTGGCACATGCCCATAGTCCCAGCAGCTCAGGAGACTAATACAAGACAATCACTTGTGCCCAAGAGTTCAAGGCTACAGTGAGCTGTGATCATGCCACTGAACTCCAGCCTGAGCAACAGAGCAAGACCCCATCTCTAAAGCAAAGCCAGGTGTTTTTTTGGAGGGTTGTCTTTCTATTTATAGGAACTGTTCACATTCAACTAAAGTTCATTAAATTAACTTTTATTAGTGACTAGGTATAAGTAACTAAGATAGCTATTATATTATAATATGTATCACCCTTATACTAATTAAAGAAAAGCAGGTAAGTTTTCATGAAATAACATATATGAATGGTCTAAACCTTCCTTCATATTGCTATTGAAATTCTCCTAGAATACAGAGCTGATCATATCATACCCCTGCCCAAATGCTTTTGATAACTCTCTATCTTCTACAGAATAAATATCAAATTCCTTAATATAAGGGATATTTATTTGGCTTATCCAAACAGGAGTGCTCTCTGCCCTATCTCACCTCACTCCAGCCGTCTGCTTAGAAAGAAAATTCTCTCAAGCATTTTTACCAGGACAAGAGGACAAAGACTATGCTGGTTTATTCGATGTCTTCTTTAAAAATCTGAAAGAATTCATAGAATCATAGAGACCAAAAAAAGGGTCACTCTCGTTGCCATCTTGGTTTTGGTGGGTTTTAGCTGTCTTCTTGACTGCAAGCTGTTTTTATCAACAAGGTCTTCATGACCTGTATCTTGTGCTGACCTATCTCATCTTGTGACTTAGAATGCCATAACCTACTGGGAATGCAGCCCAGTAGGTCTCAGCCTCATTTTACCCAGCCCCTATTCAAGTTGGAGTTGCTCAGTTCAAATGCCTCTGACCTTTCCCCACTCACTTTTATAAGAGAATCCTTAATGCTAAGGGTTGCAGAGGGATGAAGATCTATCTTCTATAACTTCTTCAGGTTGATGGGGCAGTGATATTCCTGCCTAATTATTGGGTCTTTTGTATTCAGGGTAGAGTGGAGGTCAGTCTCAAAGCCTCAGTATCTTAAGGGCCATTCATAACTTTGAGTTCCAACCAAAGGTGATATCTGGAAGACTGATAAATGTTAAATTTAAGAAAACATTTGGTAGACGTATCCTGCATTCCTACACAGAAAGTACAACAGCAATATAGTCCACAATAGTAAAACAAAATAATAAGTAATACAATCCCAAGCAAACTAAGAAGGCTTTTCATGAACTGGGCAACTGTTGGAACCAAGATGATATGGAGTCACTAGCTGATTCCAATATGTGCCAAGATTAGAATACTGATCCCATTTTGGTTTTGTTTTTTACGTTACACATCACCCTTGCTTCTTCTAAGCTGCAATCACAGATCACCGAGGGGTTTACATGAATAAGCAGGGTCAGTCTAAATCACAGGAAAAAACCTCAAAAACAACTGATGAGACTGGAATCTAATAAAAAGTGTACCTGTTCTTGAAACACAATTTTTCTCTCTCCAGTTTCCCACTTTTACTAAAGACAAATTGTGGCAAGACAGATTTGCTTTATTATACTTGGCCTGATTATTTGTATAAAATGCAACAAGAATAATTATTTTTCATATAGGCTTTTTAAATTGGCTTTGATGGAACTCTGTTCCATAAGGTATCTTAGATAAGACTTTTTTTTAAAAGCTGAGCCCAGTCATAGGTTTATACCCTTAAATACCTAGGAGTTGAGTAAATTCGTCTCCTCTTGAAGTCTTAAGATAACTTGGGGCTCCTGACCCTGTGGTAATTCTTTACTTACCACAGGTCAGGAACCTTGTATAGGGCCTGTATAGACAAAGTATGAGGACAGTTTTTCCAAGGAGCTTTTATTGGTTCTATAAGTCAAATTTGATTCCTTAAAGGAAAGCACACCATTCTAGTTAAAGCCTTGGTAAAATAACCAGTTTCTCCAATTCTGTCCTGTAGCAAAAGAAAACAGATTCTTATTGCACTTATGCAAATAACTGTTTCCATAAGTTAAGAATACTCACAAGCAGTTTTCAATTCTGGAGTAATCAGGTAGAGGGAAACAAATGCGCTTCAAATTTTGACAGAATTGTACTTTACTCAATTGTTAAATGCTGTCAATAGCTCAAAAAAAAAGTTTCCTTGACTCCAAAGTTGGCCGGTCAGTGCTGTTTCCTTTGGGTTGGGAGTCTCCTCAGTATCATCTCTTTGGGGTTTGCCAGAAAGATGTTACCAGAAAGGGATCCCGATCCAGACCCCAAAAAAGGGTTCTTGGAACTTGCACAAGAAAGAATTTGAGGTGAATCCAGAGTAAAGCAAAAGCAAGTTTATTTAAAAAGTAAAGGAGGCCAAGTGTGGTGACTCATGCCTGTAATCTCAGCACTTTGGGAGATTGAGGTAGGCAGATCACTTGAGGTGAGGAGGTCAAGACCAGCCTGGCCAACATGGTGAAACCCCATCTCTACTAAAAATCCAAAAATTAGCCAGGCATGGTGGTGTGCGCCTATAATCCCAGCTACTTGGAAGGCTACAGCACGAGAATCCTGGGAGGCGGAGGTTGTAGTGAGCCAAGATGGCACCACTGCACTTCAGCCTAGGCCAAAGAGAAAGACTCTGTCTCAAAAAANAAAAAAAAAAAAAAGTAAGTAAAGAATCTCTACTTATATTTCAAAGCCCAATTACAAAGCAACCAAATATTTTCCTTGCCCCAAAACAAACCTGAGGCACCTCACGAAGCCTGTGTTCATGTATACTCCAGTGTTTATTGAGCTTCACCTATGTGCTGGGCACTGGACGTTCCCTGGTTTTGAAAGTCAATTTCTCATCAGTTCCCAGAGCTCTCTATTTATATATTTTGTAACCTAGGTTTTCCAGGGCATGCAGACTTGGAGTAATAATAGAGCCATAAAAGCTGTCACAACCAGCTTTTCTCTAGTCCTGTCCATACCTGCAATTGTAAGAACATTTCCATCCAGTTCCCTTTGCCCAGGGAAGCATTTTATAACGCCTCAGACTACCTTAACACCTGTTTATGCTTTCTCAATCCTGTACTTTTCCTTCATAGGACTTACCCAATGAAGTCATCACTGATACAAGTATGAGTTAACCTCTGTTTGCCCCAAGCAGACCAAAGACATTTGGGGCAGGGGCCAGTGTCTGACTGGTTGGTCATTGTACATCTGGCATCTAGCCCAGTGCCAGCACATAGGTACGTAATGCTCAATAAACATTGGGAGCATAAATGAACACAGGCTCCATTAAGCAACTCAGGTTCATTGATCTGCATAAACTCTGCCTTCAGTGTCTCTCATTTTCCTCCCTCTTGGTCATCAACCTGTGATGCCCCCATTGCTGTGAAGATGAGATTGCCTACATCTACTGAAGAGAAGCCATTCAAAGGAGCTCCTAATTTCTTAGGCCACCAGGATGCTGTTGAGTGGCACAATGGCAGACATACATCGTCCTCTCTTATGTCTTCTTTGATCTGACTTCTAGTTGGACTGTCCAGCTGCATAAAACACTACATTAGTGCCATGTCCATATGGACTCCAAAAATAACCCAAAGAGAGAAGGAACCCATTCCACCAGCCAGGGAACCATGAGACCTTGGGTACTGGATACCCAATGGACTGGCTATTGATGGAAAGATTTTGTCCATTTGGGTCTCTTCCCTTAAGACTCAGGGACGTGGCCGAAAGCCAGGTAGTGCTTAGCCTGTCTCATCTACTCTGACCTGAAGCACTGAATTGGCAATGATCTTATGTATCTCACTTCCCTCACAAAGTGGGGGAAGTATCTCACTTCCCGTAAGGCACATAGACTTCTACCAGGTGTACCCCACAGAAGCCTCCAGACATTCCAAGATAAGGCCTCCCCTAAGGGCATTTTTGAGGCTTCATACCACACCAACGTAACGCTTAATACATTCAGTGTCTCAACACTAGATTTTATTTTATTATTTATTAATTTTTAGAGACAGAGTTTCACTCTGACCCCCAGGCTGCAGTGCAGTGGCATGATCACAGCTCACTGCAGCCTCAAATTCCTGGACTCAAGCCTTCCTCTTGCCCCAGCCTTCTGAGTAGCTGGGACTATAGGTATGCAGCACTATGCCCAGCTAATTTAAAAAAAAAACTGTTTTTAGAGACAAAGTCTCACTATGTTGTCCAGGCTGATCTCAAACTCCTGGCCTCAAGCCATCCTCTCACCTTGGCCTCCCAAAGTGCTGAGATTATAGGCATGAACCACCAGGCCCAGCTTGCTTGCTGGATTTCAAATTCCTTTAAGAAAGTTCCCATGGTTTATCATTGCATTGCTCTCTCTCACTTGCCATGGTCTCCTATCCCCCAGGACCTAGCCCAGGCTTGCACATTCTAGTTGCTTAATAAATATTTGTTGTATGGATTGGCAAATCCACAGCTGAAAAGTTATTAAGGGAGAACAGGTTCAGCAGAGATCCAGAGTCTCTGCGGAAGCCAAGAGGAAGAGTGGGAAAAGAGGAGGGCAGTGAGCAAAGGCGAGGGCTGAGGAGATGCCTCTTCTTCTACTTGACAGCTGTGCCTGTCTGAATGTTTTTCTCATTCTTCTTGTTCCCAGGGATGAAAAGGAAGGAAGTGGTAGATTTGTGCCTTACAGGGCTTCTGCAAAAGTCAATACTTTCTGTTTCCAAATTATTTCCTTTCCATTTTTGTGTAGGTCTTACAAAGAGAAAAGGAAGTAAAGAAGAGAGAAATAACCTGAAACTTACAGCTGAGGAGAGGTCAGTGTGAATTAGCCCGGTGTGTTGGCCAGATTTTTGGTCTATCTGATGTCATTCCATTCTCCCAATGTCAGGGAGCAAAGCTTTTACTCCACTCATAGAGCCACGTATTTTTCTTTAGGCTGAATATTTTAAAAAATAAATTTGTCTGGAATGGTAGCTATTTTTTGAGTTTTATGTTTGCATGCACAGTCATTCTGTTCTAGTAGACACAGTTTACCACCATTATGCAATAAGTCTTTCACTTCTTCAGAAACATATAGTCTATTTTTACAGTTCCCACTCTCTGCGGTGAATGCTAAAGTCCCAGAAGGAGCGTGCAGAGAAAGCAAGGATTTATGTACCAGCCACGCTCCCTCTCAGGGGTTCACAGTGTGCTTCCTACGTGGTGGATTTGCAGGTGACGTGGGTGGCCAAAACTTCCTTCACTTATGCTTGATCTGAGTTTTCTCATCAGAACGGGACCTTTGTCTCCTTAACCCAGAGGATGCCAATAAAGTGGATATCCTCCAGGTGAAGACTTGGAGGTTTAGAAGAAAAAATGAATTTCTTCCTCCCCTCCTTTTTTTTTTTAATGTGGAAATCAAACCCTTTTTTCCCCCCACTGGCTGCAGCAGTTGCCCTCAATGAGATGCCTTGATAACAGCTTCAGAAGCCAAGCCCTACTTCTGAGAAATGGGGGGAAAAAAAAAAAACATTTTCAACATCGAGTATATTTGAATTATTGTGTTGCATTTTTTAAAGCTCCTTGAGAAACTGAAGACCAGAAATTACAATAATGAAACCCGAGTCCTGTCCAGGCTTGGCCATCCTTCTGATTTACAGGGGTTGCTTACACCTTAATCTATGCCTTATGGCTCTCCATCTGAAAAAATGTGCCGGATTTCAAGGTGGGTAGTGATCTGACATAAATTTTCAAGCACAATAGTGTTCTTTTTCTGGCTGAGGCTGGAAGGAGGATATATATATATATATTGGAAGCAGGACTAAAAATTTGACCCGAGTTTCTCACAGAATTCCAGAGCACCTTCTCAACCATGTCATAATCCTGTCCACCAAAGGGAGAAGGTTTGGGGGAAATTTCGATTGTGCTTGAGATTTGGATTTACAGCTCACAGTTTCAAATATTTGGGTGTGTTGTCCTCTCTGCCTGTACAACATGTTGGCATTTGTTAGGCATTTTCCTGGCATTCTAACCCTCCATGTAGATGAGGAGATTGCATTACAAAATGTGTCTTATGAGCTGTGTAAAAATTGAGCTGTGTTTGTAGCTTGCCCATCTCTTTTGATTCCCTATACTATTCTGATTTCTCCAGCACCTGATTCAGAATGCAGTCCTCCCACCTCAACCTCCCAAGTAGCTGTGTTTTACCTTACAGCACATCTCAGTTCAGACTATGGCATTTCAAGGGTTAAATAGCAGCATGTGTCTAGTGGCTACCTCGTTGGACAGCATAAATATAGAACATTTGGTCACTATAGAAAGTTCTGTTGGACATGATCTAGCCCAGTAAAGTCTCATAAGAATATAATGTGTGCCACACATGTAATTCTTTTTTTGACAGGGTGTCACTGTGTTGCTCAGGCTGGAGTGCAGTGGCATAATCTCAACTCACTGTACCCTTGACCTTCTAGGCTCAAGTGACCCTCCCACCTTAACCTCCCAAATAGCTGGAACGATAGGCACATGCCACCATGCCTGGCTACTTTTTGTATTTTTTTTTGAAGGTATTGGGGTTTTGCTATGTTGCTCAGAGCTGTGCACGTGTAATTTTAAATTTTCTAGTAACCACATTAAAAACAGTAAAGAGAGGCCAGGTGCGGTGGTGCATGCCTGTAATACCAGCACTTTGGGAGGCCAGGGTGGGTGGATCACTTGAGGTCAGAAGTTCAAGACCAGCCTGGTGAACATGGTGAAACCACCATCTCTACTAAAAATATGAAAAATTATCCACGTGTGGTGGCGTGCACCTGTAATCCCAGCTACTCGGAGGGCTGAAGCAGAAGGATCGCTTGAACCCTGGGGGCAGAGGTAGTGAGCCGAGATTGTGCCACTGCACTCCAACCTGGGTGACAGAGGAAGACTCTGTCTCAAAAAAAAAAGAAAAGAAAAGAAAAACCCAGTAAACAAGTATATTATTTAATAATTAACATACCCAAAAGATGATCATTTCAACATGTAATCAATACAAACGTGTTAATATGATATTTTACGTTCCTTTTTTTTCTTTATTAAGTCTTGGAAATCCAGTGTGCATTTTACCTTACAGTACATCTCAATTCAGCTACGGCATTTCAAGGGTTAAATAGCAGCATGTGTCTAGCGGCTACCTTGTTGAACAGCATAAATAAAGAACATTTTGATCACTATGGAAAGTTCTGTTGGACAGCACCCATCTAGCCCATTCATGAGAATTTTTATGTAGAAATCTGTCTTTCTGAAGAAGATATCACCTGTCATCTTAACTTTCCAAAGAGCCTTAGGCAGTATCTTTCTAGTCAGCAGTATAACAAAAAAGCCCATTTCTGACTATTTGGACCTGTTTTTCCTTAAGGCTCAAACTGTACTAAAGTCCCTGGTAAGCAAAGAAAACAGAGCCAAATGCTTTCTGCATTCCATGGCTCATCTGCTCCCTAGAACCTCTGGGATGCCTCTCTGTACTCCTTGGGAAGATTTATCCTGGTATCAAAGTTAATTTTCATATTATTCCCTAAAGTTCCCAAGCCTCATTTCAAAAGGGCTTGCCTTCTCTCCACCCTCAAAACAGCTCATAGAAGTGGTATGCTGGTAAAGTGTTTAGTAATCAGCTTTATGGAGGAAGAAGCCCTGATTTGTACCATTTGCCTATTTATGTGGTGTAAATACTCCTGCCACAGCCAGTGATTTCAAGTTACCAAGGAGAAGTCACTGAACAAGATGGTGGGAAGAGCAGCTTGTAATCTGCTGGGAGATGGCTCCCTCACATTACTGGGGTGTAGGGAAGTATATGTGGACTTTTGTTTTCTATTTCCAGGAATCTATAGAACACGCTTGTCAACCCATGGCCCACATGCCACATGTGGCCCAGGATGGATTTGACTGTGACCCAACACAAATTTGTAAACTTTCTCAGAATTTTTCGCAATTTTTTTTAAAGCTCACCAACTCTCATTAGTGTTGGTGTTTTTTATGTGTGGCCTAAGACAGTTCTTCTTCCAATGTGGTCCAGCGTATTAGTCTGCTCTCATGCTGCTAATAAAGACATACTCGAGACTGGGTAATTTATAAAGAAAAAGAGGCTTAATGGACTCACAGTTCCACATGGCTGAGGAGGCCTCACAATCATGGCAGAAGGCAAAGGAGAAGCAAAGTCACATCTTACATGGCAACAGGCAAGAGAGCCTGTGCAGAAGAACTGCCCTTTATAAAACCATCATATCTCATGAGACTTATTCACTATCATGAGAACAGCATGGGAAAAACTGCCCTCATGGTTCAATTACCTCCCATTGGGTCACCCCCATAACACATAGGGATTATGGGAGCTATAATTCAAGATGAGATTTGGGTGGGGACACAGCCAAACCATATCACCCAGGGTAGCCCAAAGATCGGATACCTCTGCTATAGAATATATCATAGACTATCTGTCACATAAAAAGCAAAAATGTCCAAAGGCCTCAGTGTGTTGGATAAAAGTGTCAGTTTAAGTGTTGATGCATTTACTAAGAAGGTGCAGAAGTTAGCTTAACAAAATATAAAGGTGATTATAAATTTATCATTTTTCTATTTCACATCTATACCTATAATTAACAATACAGATCTAATCAATATTACTCTGTTTAAACACAGCTGAACATGAGATCAGCTTTCATTAGCACCTTTTTATTCTGGCCAAATGACAACTATACCACCGTTCCATAAAAAGAAATGACGGCAAATACACAAATAGCTTGAGAATTTATCTGAACTTCTCATTGACCCATGTGTCTAGAAAAAAGCCCATATGCTTTGTGAGTCGAGATAGTCTAAATAGAATGTGGAATAATCAGTTACGCCACTGACAAGCCATAGGATCTTGGGTAAACCTTTGAAACCACTCAGGGCTCCATTTTCCTCACCTATAAAATTAGGGTCAGTGTTGTCCAAATTTTAATTATTCTATGACCAACACGGTTTTCGTCATTTGCATATGCTACCTGCCCTATTATTTTCTTAATATTTTTCTTTAATCAACCCACCTCCTTTTACTTAACTACTAGTAACATCCATAAAATCCTAGATTGCTTCTTTGACTCTCTGTTGCCCAGGCTGGAGCACAGAGGCTCGATCATGGCTCACTGCAGCCTCAACCTCCCAGGATCAAGCGATCCTCTCACCTCACCCTCCTGAAGCTGAAACTACAGGTACACACCATACAGGTACCCAGTTAGTTTGTTTTCTGGTTTTTTTTTTTTTTTTTAGATATGAGGTTTTGCCATGTTGCTCAGACTTCTGGGCTGAAGTGATCCATCTCCCTCGGCCACCCAAAGTGCTGGAATTACAGGCATGAACCACTGTACCCAGCCTCAATCATAGTTTCAATGTTTGTCGTTTGTTCTAATGCATGTTGATATACAAACAGAACTGTAAATTTAACCAATGTGTGTGTGCTTCCTAAAGTTATCTTGCATACCACACGTGGCTAGCATCCTGCCTTTTCAGAAGCATAGAGCCAGGTGATCCCTGTAGGTCCCACAGCACCATTGGTCTGAGAGCTGTCATTATCTCAGCTACTTTAGTACTTCCTGTAGAAATTTCAGGGTTGATTCACATTTCAGTGATACTTGTCAGTCAAGATGAGTGAAACTAATGGATTATCTAGCCATACTGTTGTCCTGGTCTCTCACTGTAGATTAACTTGGCTTGAGACTTCTATTCTGAAATGTGCTTGCTCCTATACCAATATAACTTGCTTGCTCCATCAAGCAGCAGAAAGATCTGATCAAAAATTTAAATGAACGCATTTTGCATATAATATTTTGTCTCTTACTATTAAGCTCGGTAAATAGGTTGAAATCTGCATATAAATCACTTATATTTGCCTAGTTGTCTCTATGGGGTTGCAGCGATGGTGCTTTAAATATCATGTGAAATTTTTAAGAGATTGCTGGGCATGGGAGAGAATATGGAATTATTTTTCTAAAAAAAGAATATGGAGTTAGAAATCAGGACTTTCTTTAGAGTTGATATGGCTTAAATAATTTCAACTAGATGAACCGTTGTCAACAATTTGCATTTAAAATATAATTAATTATGTTAGTCGGCTTGCTATTATACTAGGAAATTAAGATACATACATGTTTATAATAGGAAATTTCTCAATTGTCTTTTTTAATCCACTATAAAGCTGCACATTTATTTCTACCAGAGAAAAGAAAAACATATTATGCTGCTAAAGTAATACCAGTCTTTTCTAGGATTAGGAATCAGTGGATGGCTTGTGGGATTTGTGATTTCTATTCTCAAATAAAAACCAGATGGGCTAAACCAACAGCATAAACAGTTGAGGGAAAAAAATTGGCAGAAAAAGTCACATTGATAATTAAATTTGTTGTTACACCTTCTCTTATTTAATGAGACAGAAACTTCATTTGCAAGATAATGGAACTCCCGAGCTCTGATTGAACCCAATAAAAGTCCAGACTTTATTTTGTTTGGGTCATAATTAGGTAACAATATGATAATCAAGTAGGTCTTTTTTATTTTCTATTTTTATTTTTTTGAGACAGGGTCTTGCTCTGTCACTCAGGCTGGAGTGCAGGGGTGCGATCACAGTTCACTGCAGCCTCTGCCTCCCGGGTTCAAGCCATTCTCCCACATCAGCCTCCTGAGTAGCTGGGACCACAGGTGTGCCCCACCATCCCTGGCTAATTTTTGTATTTTTTGTAGAAACAGGGTTTCACCGTGTTGTCCAGACGGGTCTCAAACTCCTGGGCTCAAGGGATCCACCTGCCTCAGACTCCCAAAGTACTGGATTTATAGGCGTGAGCCACCACACTCAACCAAGTCTTTTTGTTATAATAGAAACAGAAAATTCTTGCCCAAAACAAACTTTCAGGAAATGTTCATACTGTTGTTCATTTAAATGTAGACATATTCAGTTTCTGTACATATTTATACATAGAAACAAGATGAACAGATTTAGTATATGCCCTTTATTGTACATGCATTAGCAATATCAATGCAATTACTAACTGTACCTTTTATTAATATTTGGTATTCTAGCACAAATGCAAGGAACTAATTTACATCTACTTTATGAACTAGAGAGTAGAAACAGTTATGTTAACCATTCAATATTTTAGAGAATATGATACCAAAGAAATAATGCACACTTTGCCATTTTAATCTAGGCAATTTGTCTAGAATCCTAGATTCTCTGGCTCATACATTTATGCACATTCCATGAGAGCTGACTGTGAGTCAGACTGTGCCCAGCTCTTTGCAAGCATTATCTTACAATCTTCACTTTTCAGAGGAGGAAACTGAGGCTTTGAGGGATTAAGGTAATTTCCAGTTTGTACAGCCAAAACAGTGCATGGCTGGTTTGAATGTAGACAGCACACAGCAGGGCTCTGCTCTTGAGTTCCTGCTGCATGCCGACCTGGGCTGGTTCTGGGGGTGCAAAGATGAGTAAGAGGTGGGTGCTTATGCAGCTCATCACATAGGACCCCAGAAATAGAGTTGAAAGACACCATCCGCTGCCCACACTTTTTTTTAAGAGACAGGTCTTGCTATGTTGCCTGGGCTAACCTTGACTTCTGGCCTTATGCAATCCTCCCACTTCAACCTCCGGACTGGCTGGGACTACAGGTGCATGCCACCACGCCCAGCTCCAAACTCCCTTTTATTACAGATAAGAAAACAGTGTTCTAAAGAGGTATGTGCCTTATCCTTGGTGTATAGGGTAGGTAAGTATATAGGTGAAAGTGTAAAGATAAAAAGGGTGAAATGGTTACTTTAAATAGTAATAATGTCATTTACTAAATACTGCAATATCTTTGTGCTGGAATACATATAAATTATTACTTAGGCCTCAACTTTGCTCAAATATGTGGTAAGAATATGTATGGATGTGAATGAATATTATAACTATGGCTGAAATAGAGATTAAGAAAATAAAGTAACAATTCTGGTTAATGCAGCTCAACAAATATTAATTGTGTGCCCATGTGCTGGGCAAAGATAAAGCACTGAGTACATAATGAAGCATATGACATGGAGAGTCCTTGTCCTCCTCATGTAGACCATGGAGAGTTATGGTCGTAGCCCTGATGCTGGATTGAGAGATGCCTGGTAAAGCCATGAGAAATGGTTAGATCCTGGATGTGTTGTGAAGGTCCAGCCAACAGGGCACAGCTTTAGATCAAATGTGGCATTGAGTACTGGGGATATAGCAACCTAAAGAAGACATAATTGTTGCCTTTCTGGAATATGTATTATGGTCTGGGCCATAGTCAAATAATCACTCACAGAAATGCAAAGTTCAAACAGTTGAAGTGCTCTGAAGACAAACATGCCCAGGGTGTGTGAGGGGATCTGATGTGGTCAGGGGGCGAGGATGTCCAGGGAAACTTCCCCGTGGACCCAAAGGGTGCATATGCCTGCCAGGGTGGGAGGGGGGTGTGGAGTGGAAATAGCATATGCAAGGCTTCTGGGGAAGCGAGAGGATGTCTAGGAGCCTCTGGCAGAGGGCCAGGGAGGTCAGGAGGAGGGAGCCTGGGGGAGATAAGCTGTGAGAAAGAGAGTGAAACTCCTGGGCAGGACGCCTGGGAAATGGAAGTCATAATGGAAATCAGATGACAGGTCCTACTCTCCAAATCATTCATAGTATTCCAAACACAAGGACTGGGAGTGGGACATGGGGCAGGAGGGGTGAGACTCTGATTTTACTATTGATGAACTGTTGATACCATTGTATCAACTCTGTATCGAGACTTTTTTTCAGTGAGCATGCTTTACTTGTTACAAAGAACATTTAAAGAAAAACTGATGTAAAAGTGAAGAAGTTAGGCAGGGCGAGATGGCGCACACCTATAATCCCAGCACTTTGAGAGGTGGAGGTGGGAGGATCATTTGAGCCCAGGAGTTCAAGACCAGCTCAGGCAACATAGCAAGACCCCATCTTTACAAATATGTTTGTTTGCCTGTTTGTTTTAAAGTCATCTCCAGAAGACACAGACTGGAGGGTGCATGAGGTTCACATTGAGATCCTACTTTCTGCTCCTGGGTTGGTGCTGTGGGCTGCCTTGAATTCTTGTTGCTCACATCTCTATCTCTGAGCTCTTTTATTTCTTTGCTTTAAAAAATTATTAATTAGGGTCTAGGCGCAATGGCTCACGCCTGTAATCCTAGCACTTCGGAAAGCCAACCCGGGCAGATCACTTGAGGTCAGGAGTTCAAAACCAGCCTGGCCAATGTGGTGAAACCCCATCTCTACTAAAAACACAAAAAAATTAGTCAGGCGTGGTGGCGGGTGCCTATAATTCCAGCTACTTGGGAGGCTGAGGCAGGAGAATTGTTTGAACCTAGGAGGCGGAAGTTGCAGCGAGTCGAGATTGCGCCACTGCACTCCAGCCTGGGCGACACAGCGAGACTCCATGTCAAAAACAAATAATTAATTATCATTATTATTGTAAAATTCACATTACATAAAATTAATCATTTTTAAATGAACGATTAATGATAGGTATGAGCCTCCATGCCGGGCTGAGTCTTTTTATTAGAAACAGAAAATTCTTGCCCACAACAAACTTTCAGGAAATGTTCATACTGTTCATTTAAATATAGACGTAATCAGTTTATGTATACATTTATACATAAAAATAAGATAAACAGATTCAGCATACACTCTTTATTGTACATGCATTAGCAATATTGGTGCAATTACTAACTGTAATTTTATTTATTTATTTAATTTTATTTTTTGAGACAGAGTTTCACTCTTGTTGCCCAGACTGGAGTACAATGGCATGATCTCAGCTCATCCCAACCGCCGCCTCCCAGGCTAAAGCGATTCTCCTGCCTCAGCCTCCTGAGTAGCTGGGATTATAGGTATATGCCACCACGCCCAGCTAACTTTTTGTATTTGTCGTAAAGACAAGGTTTCACCATATTAGCCAGTATGATCTCAATCTCCCGACCTCAGGTGATCCGTCTGCCTCGGCCTTCCAAAGTGCTGGGATTATAGGCATGAGCCGCCATGCCCAGACCTGTACATTTTATTAATATGTGGTATTTTGGCAGAAATGCCAGTAACTAATTGGCACGAACTTTATGAACTAGAGACATAGGGGCACTTAGTACATTCACAATGTTGTGCATCCACTCTATCTAGTCCCAAAACATTTTTCATCACCCAAAAGACATAATTCCCATACCCATTAAGCAGCTACCCCACCTTTCTTTCTCCACAGAGCCCTTGGCAACCACTAATCTACTTTCTCTATATATAGATTTACCTATTTTGGATAGTTCATATAAACCGAATCATACGACGTGTGGCCTTTTGTGCCTGGCTTCTTTCACCTAGCATCAAGTTTTGGAGGTTCACCCGTATGGTAGCAGATGTCAGTACTTTACCCCTTTTTACGGCTGAATATTCCATTGTGTGGATATTATCACATTTGGTTTCTACCTTCATCTGTCAATGGACACTTGGATTGTTCCACCTTTTGGCTGTTGCAAATAATGGTGCAATGAACATTTGAACATTGGTGTACAAGTATCTATTTGAGTTCCTCTTTTCAATTATTTTGGGTATATAAGTATGAGTACAGCTCCTGGGTCATATGATTATTTTAAATTTCAACTTAATTTTATTATTATTTTTTATTTTTAGAGACAGGGTCTTGCTCTGTCAGGCTGGAGTGCAGTGGTGCAGTAATAGCTCACTGCAGCCTCAAACTTCTGGGCTTAAGCAATCCTCTGGCCTCAGCCGGCCAAGTGGCTGGAACTACTGGTGCACGCCACCAAGCCCAGGTCTTCATATGATAATTCTGTGTTTAACTTTTTGAGGAGCCTATCTGAGCCTTTGTCGTCATCTTTTTTTGTTTTATTGTGGGTTTTTGTTGTTGTTGTTGTTTTTGAGATGGAGTCTTGCTGTGATGCCCAGGCTGAAGTGCAATCGGGTAATCTTGGCTCACTGCAACCTCTGCTTCCTGGGTTCAAGCAACTCTGCTGCCTCGACTTCCCGAGTAGCTGGGACTACAGGTGTGCACCACCACACCTGGCTAAATTTGTATTTTTAGTAGAGACAGGTTTTCACCGTATTAGCCAGGCTAGTTTCAAACTCCTGACCTCAAGTGATCTGCCCACCTTGGCTTCCCAAAGTGCTGGGATTATAGGCATGAACCACTGCACCCGGCCCATCTGAGCTTTCTGATTGCTTCTTACTTGAGGTCAAGTTGAGGGTCTATAGGCCTGATTGCCCTACTGCAATGGACACTTAACCCTGCAGTGGTGTCTGGTTATTGACTGGAATCCTGCATGGTTCCTGGAAGGCCCCAGCATGTTCCTGAAGGTTCACATCCCTCTTGCATATATGACAATATTTTACACCACTGGTAAGAGTTGGTTGAACTATTGCTGTCATCTTTTGTTCCCACATAATTTATTTAACAAAATGACATATTTAAAATGAGCCTTCCACCTGCAAGGATCCTGCTGACCATCAGCATGTCGGATGCTGGGAGAGGCCTTGACACCAGAAGACACTGAGCTTCCTCTCTGTGAAGAGGTTGCTTGGTGCAGTTGGCGCTCTTGGTGTTCAGCCACATTCATCTTCCAGCCTCTATACCCCCTTGCTAGAGGGCTTTCTTTGGCCACAAGAACCCACTCTTGCTCAGGAGGCAGGCTGGAATGACTGGAGGCCCCGTGCAGATGTGGTTTTCCAATGAGCCCCTCGTGTGCCCCAGCTGTCCACAGTGGTAACTGCTTGGTGAAGTTCCCTCCATGGCTTCCTTCCCTTCCTGCACCACCTCCCGCACCCCTACCTTGGCCTCCTGCAGTTCCGTATCAACCACTTGACCCTGAATCATTGTCTCAGCTTCTGCCCAGATGAAGACAACATTACGGCTAATTTCACGTGTCAACCTGTCTGGGCCACAGGGCTCACATATTTGGTCAAACATTATTCTGAGTGTTTCTGTGAGGTTTTTTTTTTTTTTTTTTGCACGAGATTAACATTCAAGTCAGTGAGTTTTGAGTAAAGCAGATGACTGTCCATAATGTGGATGGGCCTCATCCAATCAGTTGGCAGCCTTAATAGAACGAAGACTGACTTGCCTGCAGCAAGCAGGGATTCTGCCAGTAGACAGCCTCTGGACTGAACTGAAATGCTTCCCTGGGTCTCCAGCCTGTCCGCCTACCCTGCAGATTTTGGACTTATCAAACCTTCACAATCACATGAGCCAATTCCTTAAAATAAATCTCTCTCTTTCTGTAGGGGGGTGTATGTGTGTGTTAGTGGAATGAATAGGGTAGGATGGTAAGTTTAAAATTGGGCCTGTGGAGTTTGCAGTGTTTATAGGAAATCTAAATGAATCTATACAAGGTAATTCCAAATTCAGATACAGGCTGGAAATAGAGATGCTAAGAAAAGCAGCTAACATTTGAACATGTTACACCATGTGCCAGAAACTGTACTAAGTATGTTACATGTATGATTTCATTTAATCATTAAATAGCCAGTCCTGTGAGATTAGTCTTCCATTATACTCTTTTCCAAGACTCCACAGCTAGAATGTGGCTAATTTGGGATTTCAACCCAAACAGTCTTGACTGGAAGCTTTCGGCTTATAGGTAACAAATAAAGCAACAGGGATAAATAAGTTTGCTTAGGCAGAGGATGTAGTTAAGCAGAGGGCAGACAGTGAAACTCTAAAGAACAGGAACCTTTACCTATCATTCATGAGCAGAGATTTCCTTGATAAAGATTAAGAAGGGGGAGTTCAGAGAGAGGAAAGGAAAGATGTGCAGAAGTTGGGTTAGTCATTCCAAGGGAGGAGCATGTTTCCAGAGGAGGGGCATGAGAGGTCAAGTGCAGGAGGGATGATAAATGTCTTTTGGATTTAGCATCGGGGTGGGGGTCGGCAGCACACAGACTGCTACAAGAAGAGTATCTGCGAATATGTAGCTGTGGAAGGGATTTGCGCCCAGGAGGAGAAATGGGCTTAAACCCAGCCAGGGTCACCAGGACTCTGCCATGCTGAGGGTGGCTGATATCACACCACATCCACTGATTTCTTTGATAAAGGACTTTTGCCACTAGCACATTCTTTGTTGTGTTCCTGAGCAATTTGTCATTTGCTTAATTTGATTTTTTTTTTTTTTTGAGACAGAGTCTCACTCTGTTGCCCAAGCTGGAGTGCAAAGGCATAATCTCAGCTCACTGCAACCTCTGCCTCCAGGGTTCAAGCGATTCTCCTGCCTCAGCCTCCCAAGTAGCTGGGATTATAGGCATGCACCACCACGCCCCACTAATTTGTGTATTTTTAGTAGAGATGGAGTTTCACCATGTTGGCCAGGCTGGTCTTGAACTCCTGACCTCAGGTAATACACCTGCCTTGGCCTCCCAAAGTGCTGGGATTACAGGCGTGAATCACCACTCCCAGCTGCTTAATTTGACTTTACCAGCTTCCCAGTTGCTCTGCAATAATGTGACTGGGATCTATCCTTGCTACATGTGTGCAACTTTGATTTTTATTTTTTTATTTTTTTGAGACAGAGTCTCGCACTGTCACCCAAACTGGAGTGCAGTGGTACAATCTCGGCTCACTGCAGCCTCGGCCTCCTGGGCTCAAGCAATTCTCCTGCCTCAGCCTCCCAAGTAGCTGGGACCACAGGTGTGTGGCACCACACTGGCTAGTTTTATATTTTTTGTAGAGGCAGGGTTTTATTATGTTGCCCAGGCAGGTCTTGACTCAGGCTTCTAGACTCAAGCAATCCTCCCACCTCGGCCTCCCAAAATCTGAGATTACAGATGTGAGCCACTGTGCCCAGCCACATCGTGTGCGACTTTGAACAATGCTTCTGTATTTTCGTTTTCCTACCTTTAGCAACTTTCATCTGATGCTAGAGAAGTTGTAATGCAGATAAACTGAAGAGTGGGGATTGGAAAATTGAGGCAGTTCTCACCCTGTTTATCTTTGGAAATCATTATATAGCGGAAAAGTTTTTCACTGTGGTTGCTGCATACACCCAAATATAATGCAAAGTCTCTCCCCATACCCCCACCCCAATATCGTCTCTCAGAAAAGTTGTTGACGTAAGTTAAAATCTTTACAAAGTCACTCATATTACAGGATGCCCTCTTACTTTATTTTGAACAATAAATTCTACCGGGAGAAGACAGTGCTAGTTTTATATTACCTTAGTAAGCTATGGCATTAGTTTAAAGAAAAACAAAATTATAGGCAAGGCGCAGTGGCTCACACCTGTAATCCTAGCATATTGGGAGGCTGAGGCCAAAGGATTTGCTTGAGGCCAGGAGTTCAAGACCAACCTGGCTAACATAGCAAGACCCCATGTCTATAAAAGAAAAGAAACTTTTAACAGAGATATAGTAATTATTAATGGGAAAATGACCTCTCAATTACAAGTGTTGGGAATTGTTGAGAACAAGTCTTCTGAAAACACTTTAAGGTGCAATAAAATAAGTGATTATATTGTGGCGTTCCCAAGTAGCTTAGGATACAGTTTTCAAGGCTAGTATTTTTTATTTTTTCTTATTGACTGAGAATCAAGGGTCATTATTATACAAAGGTTTCAAAGGTGCTTTATCTGAAGCAACTTTGATGGAAATAAGTTCTGAGTAAGTTAGATGCGTTCTGCAAAACTCTAGAAAACTTACAAAGTGAGGCCAGCTGCAGTGGCTCATGCCTGTAATCCCAGCACTTTGGGAGGCCAAGATGAGCAGATCATTTGAGGTCAGGAGTTTGAGACCAGCTTGGCCAACACGGTAAAACCCCAGCTCTACTAAAAATACAAAAATTACCTGGGTGTGGTGGCACGTGCCGGTAATCCCAGCTACTAGTGAGGTTGAGGCATGAGAATAGCTTGAACCTGGGAAACAGAGGTTGCAGTGAGCCGAGATGGTGCCACTGCACTCCAGCCTGGGTGATAGAGTAAAACTGTGTCCCAAAAAAAGAAAAAAAGAAGAAAACTTATAAAGTGACTCTAATAATGACATATGACAAAGTACATGAGAACAATAAAATTGTTGCCTGAAATCTGAGCTTATAACATGAGATTTTAAATATCATAATATTATATGACTAAGTAAATATTATAAGTAGACATATGGCTCTTTCATTTACATTCTCTTATATATATTGGCCAGACATGGTGGCTCATGTCTGTAATCTCAGCATGTTGGAAGGCAGAAGCAGAAAGACAGCTTGAGCCCAGGAGTTCGAGACCATCGTGGGCAACATATCTAGACCCTGTGTCTACCAAAAAAAAAATTAGCCAGATGTGGTGGTGTGTTCCTGTGGTCCCACCTACTCTGGAGGCTGAGGTGGGAAGATCACTTGAGTCCAGAGGTTGAGGCTGCATGAGTCATGATCATACCACTGCACTCTAGCCTGGGCAATAGAGTGAGACCCTGTCTGTAAATACACACACACTTATACATATATGCTGTATTAGTCCATTTTCATGCTACTGATAAAGACATACCTGAGACTGAGCAATTTACAAAAGAAAGAAGTTTAATGGACTTACAGTTCCACATGGCTGGGGAAGCCTTGCAATCATGGTGGAAGGCAAGAAGGAGCAAGTCACGTCTTACGTGGATGGCAGCAGGCAAAGAGAGAGCTTATTCAGGGAAACTCCCATTTTTAAAACCGTCAGATCTTGTGAGACTTATTCACTATCATGAGAATAGCACAGGAAAGACCTGCCGCCATGATTCAATTATTTCCACTGGGTCCCTCCCACAACATGTGGGAATTATGAGAGTTACAAGATGAGATTTGGGTGAGGACACAGAGCCAAACCATATCATATGCATATATATTCAGACTGTCCAAAAGGCTTTTGTTTTGTATTTTCTCGTGGGGCTAGTGTCTTATGCACATAACCGCCTTATCTTTGGGCAGATAAGACACTCCATAAGCCCTGATGTATACTGGCAAATATTTGCACTCAATATTAATGGATCACCACCTATAATCACAGCAAGGAAACGGCTGGGCTAGTCAGATGAAAGTCTAGAGGCTGACCCGGCCCTGCTGTAACCACGAGCATAGCAGATGATGAACAATGTGCCTCCTGAACCTGAGTGAGTGTCTGCTGTCAATGTTGAGCTGCATTACCCACATCCCCGGCTTTAAGACTCAGAGATCTTTGCCCCAGGTACTGAGAAAGTTATAGGATGACAGCTCTCAGCTGTCAATCCTCTTTGGGAACAGCCTAGGCTGAAGAAAGCTACCTTCTTCAAGGACATACCCCCTTTCCAGGATAGCCTGCAACCAATGATCAGTTGCCATTGTATGGAGGCTCAATCCCAATGCCCCAATTCAGACTGAAAGAGCTCCCTGAGGGGTTGACTGTGGTCTTGCAGTGACTACACTGCAGCTTAATTCTCCCTTTTCCCAACCATCCTTCTTTCCCTTCCCCCTACTGATGCTAATCTCAAATGTACTCCTCAAATAAATCCCCTGTCTGCTAATTTCTGCCTCAAAGAAACAAAGGAACTCATACAGTTTCAATAATCTTTTAAAAACCAACTTATCTACAATGGCAAACCCACATGTTCTAAATAGCCATAAAGTTGTTTATGGACATCAAAATTCAGAGAAACACTGACATAGATGGTTTAATCAGCAGAAAAGTAAAGACAGTCAGAGACTGGGAATGGACTTCAAAAATTTTAAGATTTTTGAGTGAGTATAGGTTTATAGATGACGTGGAACTCGGTACACTCATGAATGTGGAGGCAACAGCCACTGGAATAGAGGTGTGAAAAAAAGAGTGAGGCAAGGATTTAAACAAGTTCGAAGACCCTGGAAATGACTCAGGGACCTGTCAGAGAGGGGAAGGCTGAGCCATTTTTTATGAATACAGAAAATGAGCAGGAATTATATGCATTATTTCATGAATTCCCTGACTATTCGTGAAGCACTTCTCCCATGTTAGCCTCTGTCCCAGCAGATGACAACCATGAGGAGCTGTAACATGCTACACAGTTGGACAGTGTAAGGGTAAGGAGAAAGAGATGTCTACGTGAAGGTAAATTCGATAGTTTGGCAGTTCTGATGAGAAGATAAGAGAACACGATGCTCGGTGGCTCATCCCTGTAACCCCAGCACTTTGGGAGGCCAAATCATGAGGGCAGATCATGAGGTCAGGAGATCGAGACCATCCTGGCCAACATGGTGAAACCCCATCTGTACAAAAATACAAAAAATTAGCCAGGTGTAGTGGCGCGTGCCTGTAGTCCCAGCTACTCGGAGGCTGAGGCAGGGGAATGGTTTGAACTGGGAGGCGGAGGTTGCAGTGAGCTGAGATTGTGCCACTGTACTCCGGCCTGGCGACAGAGCAAGACTCCGTCTCAAAAAAAAAAAAAAAATACAGAGCTCTTCTTGCTCTCACTCCAACTCCAGCTCCCTGCACATCCTCAAGGGAGAGCAGGCTTCAGTTATAATTAGGGAGCAGGGGGAACATTTGGTAAAGCCATGGAATATGTTAGAAAATTTACTTAGCATTTTATAGGGATTCCAGAAGATGAAATGGAGGGGTTTGAGAGAGAAGAGTGCCTGTAAAACCACTTCCATGCCATTTAAAGAGTGTGATGATGAAGTTAGGGCTGAGATATTCTAGCATTCAATATTGAGACCACTGATGTTTATTCATGATGGTGTGAGGGTAAACCAGATAACCGAGAGCCAAGGAGATCTACAGATGGACCTAACCCAATTAGGTAAATGAATAACGCAATAGCAGGCCTAGTTTTTATAAACTATGCACACTGATAGGAATAACTTAAGAGTGTAATGATTTACTTATTCAACTTAAATTGCTATGAGAATGACCCCTTGAAGAAAAAGATGGCATTATAACATTTAGCATGATGCAACACTATGGTGTTATGAGGCGTAGTTATTAAAGGCAGTAACAGACCAAACTAAAAAGAGAGGCTACAGTATTAAAATCATTCGGAACTCCATTAGACAAATGGATGACTTTCCCATCTCCAGAAAGTAACAAATAGGAGAAACAAGAAGGACAGACAAGACAATCAAGAGATTAAGGCAACGTAGGGTCAAGGGAGAGCTTTCCCTTCACCCTCCGAAGATTTCCTTGAAAAATCAACTCAGAAAAGACAGATTCATGGGAAAAAAGGCATATAATTTATTTAACACATACACACACAGAGAGCCACACAGGGATGATCCACCCCGAGACGCAGTTTGGAAGCTTATATGCCATCCTGGCCAAACAGGTGATGGGAAGGGAGTGAAGAGGAATTCCGCCGAGGGGATTACTAGGAAGAAGGAATGGGCCAGGGAACAGAGGTTAACTTGTGCATTTTCTTGTGAAAGGGTCTGTTTAGGTGTGGTTACCTTCTTGGCCTTACAGGGAGGAGAAGGAACTGTTCCTTTTGGTGGGTCTGGGTCTTAGGCAGATAAAGATTTTGGGAGAGACAACGGGGTGAAGAAGGTCGAGAGACTTTGAGGCTTCTTCAGTTCAGTATGTCAGACCACCATATTTTAGGGTGTCAGTTTCTGAGCCCCAACAGTAACATAAAGAGAAGGAAAGATTAAAAAAAATATAACTGTTGTAAAACAAAAAATTTAAAAAAAAAACACTATGAAAAGAAAATGTAGCATAGAGCAAGAGGCATGTTTGGAAAAAGTGACCACCTTTTAGGAAGTTGCTAATGGATGTGATCCTACGTCAGCAGACGTTTCCCGGGGTGAGACCATCACTTTGCCTTTGAGATGCCAGGGGTTAAAATGGCATCTCAAAGGCAAATGTATCAAGTGTGATGCATGAATGCAAAAAATGTAGAAAAGGTAGGGCATTGTTACATTCCCCCCGACTCACGGTAATAAATTCACGGTTGAGAGCTGGCACAGAGTGGCCGTGGAAAGCTGTCTCAATAGCATTTTACAAGCAGTATGTTCTTTGATTTTTAAATATTTTTTTATTTTTTAGGCTATGCTTCAACTTTTCTTCCTAGGATTGTTTTTTTTTTCCCCCCTGTGCAAGTTATCTTCAAAAAATAAAATCCCTTTCCTTCCTAGTATGCCATGCTTGTAACGACTTCAATGAAACATTTAGGTCCTTTGGAGCCCAGGACTGTTTTGTGATTCACATCATTACAAAATATGTCCCATTAGGATGATGCACAAGCTGAATGGAAGTTAATGAACCTGCATTCTTGCAGGATAATTCAAACTTTAAGGGTGATATTAAATAAAATAAGAAAGGGAAGGAAAATCAGGTTCATTGTACACCGGAGATCATGATCTTTATCCTCTCAGTTCCTAAAAGCTTATCTATTGCTCAGTTACTCTCATACCATTATTAGAGTGGTTGCAGAGCACATATATGTATGTAATTAATTGTCCCTCTGTGGCCATTAAAGACTGCCTGTGTTTCCACAGGGAGCACATGTGGAACTTGATTCACAAGCTTGTAAGAGTGTGTCAGTACCTTTCACCTTTATGGCTTGCTACATGGAAATATGTGGCATCTGCCACTTATGATCCAAAGCAATGGTGGGAAAACTATGGCTCATGGCCAAATCTGGCCCATCACCTGTTTTGTAAATAAAGTTTTATCAGAGCATATCCACACCCGTGTATTTATATATCATCTATGGCTATTTTAGTCCTGCCACAGGAGAACTGAATAATTGCAATGGAGGTTGTAAGTGGCCCACAAAGCCTACAGTATTTACTATCTGGCTTTTTAAGGAAAAGTTTTCGCTGGGTGTGGTGGCCCACGCCTATAATCCCAACAGTTTGGGAGGCCAAAGTGGCAGGATCTCTTGAGTTCAAGGCCAGCCTGGGTAACTTAGTGAGACCTCATCTCCACCAAAAAATTTAAAAAATTAGCCAGCGTGGTGGTGCCATCCTGTGGTATCAGCTACTCAGGAGGCTGAGGGAGGAGGATCCCTTAAGTCAGAGAGATTGAGGCTGCAATGAGCTCTGATTGTACTACTGTACTCTAGCCTGGATCACAGAGCAAGACTCTCAAACAAATAAACAAAAAACAGAACAAAACAAAATGGCCAGGCATGGGTGGCTCATGCCTATAATTCCACCACTTTGGGAGGCCAAGGCAGGAGAATCATTTGAGATCAGGAGTTTGAGATCAGCCTGGCCAACATGATGAAACCCCATTTCTACCAAAAATATAAAAATTAGCCAGGCGTGGTGGTATATGTCTGTCATCCCAGCTACTCAGGAGGCTGAGGCACAAGAATTGAACCCAGGAGTCAGAGGCTGCAGTGAGCCGAAATCATGCCACTGCACTCCTGCCTGGGCGACAGAGAGAGACTTCATCTCAAAAAAAGAAACAAGCAAAAAATATAAGGTTTCACTATCTCTTTTGGTCTAAAGGCAAACCTTTGTTCTATACCTGTTGACCAAATACATGATTGTAAAATGAGTAAAAAACTATATTAAATTAGTCATATATTTAGTTCAGAACACAATATGTATATTGCCTATGATATCAAGGTCCTAAGAGTCACTTGACCTATGGAGGAATATAAGTCTTTTTTTTTTACAAGCCAACACTTGGTATTTTAAGCTCTTCTTTCGTTATCAAGAAATTAAATAAATAAATAAAAACAATAGCCACGAGTTTTTGTGAACCCTCCTGAAACACAATGTCTCGTGTTCCCCTTCTGGCTCAGTGGCAGCTGTTAACTATCAAATACTATTTCTAGAACTGTGCTGACATCAGTCGATGATGATACACAAAGCTGTTTGGCATGACACACACTGTGCAAGTCGAGGCTGTTAAAATGAAACAGCTCTGTTAAAATTAACTCTATTCACATCGCAGGGAAAATATCTAAGTTTGCCAAATCAATTCCTTCTTATATCAGTGGGGGAGAACCATTTTCCAACCTCTAAAAAGGTGATTCAGACACAGGAGTGCAAAAAAAAAAAATAATAATAATAAAGCCCTCCAAAATTAAAATGATAAAACAAAAATTTGTTTGACAGCAAAAGTACTTCCAAATGGATGAAACTGAATCCAAAACTGTGCCTGCAACAAATTTAACTGACAAGAAAGTCTGCATAATGGACTTGGTTTTATTATTAATGCTAATATGGGTACATTTTTGTTCCATTGTGCTGATGGCAAGAAGATAAATGCCCACAGAAGGCACTAAAATATCTCCACTCAGCTGAAATACTGATTGTAGTTAGAATGCAAACACTTATTCTTCACTTGTGAGAAAGAACCATTTTTCTTAAAAAAAGAAAGTGCTACTATAGAGGCCATTTCAGAATCAGGTATAGCTTTGAAATGTAATTTCTTAAAATAATGCCAGGCAACACTTAATGAAGAGTTTCTTTGTAAAATTTTAAATGACGTAGATACAACTTTATCAAAATGATAAATATATTCCTTGCATGATTTCTAATTAGCACTTCTTTAAAATTAATACTTAGCCTCACAGAGTTCTTATAATTAGAGGTTGAAGTTCCCATTCAGGACAACTAAGTCTGATGGTATAAATGATTTTTTTTTTCCAGCTCACCTCCCCCTGAAAATCAGTACTTCAGATCCTCTCCTTCCCTGAATCCCAAGTCACAGGGGCAGCCAAACAGGGATTGTGAGGCAGGAGGACTGTGCCCAGGAGTATCTGGCTGAGGGCTGAAGCTCCACAGTTGTTTGCAGTCAGGAGGGCCAAGGGTCTGGAAGCCAGGGAGTTCAGGCCAAAGTCAGGGTGTGTCAAGCCAGTAAATTGGTTCATCTGAGAAGCAGCGATTGGGTTTTGGAGATCAAGACTAATATAAGGTCAGAAACTCTAGGAGGTAAGTAACAGCAAGGAAATAGAATGTAGGTGTGTCAGCCCTGAAGGAAATATCTATTTGTGTTTGCTTTTCGGGGTCCTATTTATGCTCCCCATGGCACCATGCAGGGTCCTGGTTACGGCTGCTCTAAGAGTGAAACTACTGTAGATAAACCTTGATCCCAGCTGAAGCTAGCCTTCAATGACAAGAATGCCGTTACAGACCTCGGCAATGTAGAGATTATTTAAATGGCAATTGCCCCTGTACTCTAAGCCTGTACTAATCATTCTCAATTCTCCTACTACTTGCCTTCCCCGCTGATTGATTTAGTTAACATTTCTCTACTTTCTAGGTCACGGATGTTATGGTAGACAGAATGTTAGGTGGCTACCAAGATTTTCTGTCCCCCTGGTAGACAGACCCCCTATAGTTCCCTCCCCTTGAGTGTGGAAGGATCAGAGAATGGGGTGATATGTCACTCCCTTGACTAGGCTACTCACCAGTTGACTTAGAGTAAACCAAAAGGGAGCTCCTTCCTGGGTGGGCCTGATCTAATCACGTGAGCCCTTTAAGAGAAACAGAAAGTCAGAGAGAATATATGCTGCTGGCCTCTGGAAAAAGAAGCCAGCTTTCATGTTGTGAGAAGAGGAGGTCACATGGTAAGGACCTGAGAGTGGACTCTGGGGGCGGTAAGCTGTCCCTTGGTCACACAGATGCAAGGAAATGAATTCTGCCAACAACTACTGAGCTTGCGAGAGAACCCTGAGCCTCAGAGGAGATGCCAGTTCATACCTCGATTTCAGCCTGGTGAGACCCTGAGTAGAGGGCCTCGCCAATCCGTAGCCAGATTCCTGACCTATGGAAACTACGAGATCATAACTTTATGTTGCTTTAAGATGCTACCTTTGTAGTAATTCATGCTGCAGCAATAAGAAACAAATGCCTTCTCCAACAAAACTTTCTGTGATCATGAAAATGTTCTATATTTGTTTTGCCAATATGGTGGCCACTAGCCACATGGGGCTACTGAGCATTTGAAATGAGGCTAGTGTAAGTAAGAAACTGAAGTTTTTATCTTATTTAATAATTGTCGGGTACAGTGGCTCACGCCCGTAATCCCAGCACTTTGGGAGGCCAAGGCAGGCAGATTACCTGAGGTCAGGAGTTTGAGACCAGCCTGGTCAACATGGTGAAACTCCATCTCTACTAAAAATACAAAAATTAGCTGGGTGTGGTGGTAGGCACCTGTAATCTCAGCTACTCAGGAGCCTGAGGCAGGAGAATTGTTTGAACCTGGCAAGCAGAGGTTGCAATGAGCTGAGATGGTGCCACTGCACTCCAGCCTGGGTGACAGAGTGAGACTCTGTCTTAAAAAAAATTAAAAAATAATAATTTTAATTAATTTAAGCTTAGGTACTTATAGTGGCTAGTGGCTACCCTACTAGACAGCACAGTTCTAGATTAATAATGAAAATCACAATCCTTTGAGTTTAGTGTTTTTGATCATAAATAGCTCTCTTCTGAGCTCAATTTTTGAAGCTTAATCTTAAAATCTCTAAGAAGACTATATGAGAAGCCACACAGGATCCAGCCCTGCTCCCTCCCTTTCTGGCTTCAGCTCATTCCCTTCTCCAAACCACAGAGCTTCTTCCAGTCACTTGCGTGCACCAAGCCCTTTCTCACCTGAAGTCTTTCATACATGCCTCTCCCTCCATCAGGACATTCTGCCCTGCATTCTTCATCTGTCTACCACCTATTGAACATTTGAGTCTCAGTCCAGATATCACTTTCTTATAGAAGAACTCCTTGGTGTCCTGTATCAGCTATTGCTGTGTAACAAACTATGCCAAAACTCAGTGGCTCAAAACATGCATTATTGGAGTTCTTGCATTTAAGCCTGTTTCACACATGTGCCTGTGAAATGGCTGGAGGCTCTGCTTTTTTTTTTTTTTTTTCTGGGACAGGTTCCACTATATTGCCCAAGCTAGACTCAAACTCCTGGGCTCAAGCGATCCTCCTACCTCAGCCTCTAGAGTAGATGGGACTACAGGTGCTTTATCGCAGGATTGGCTAGAGTACATTAGCAGGGACAGGTTGGTTCTATGTGTCTCTCATCCTCCCAGTAAGACCAGCAGGCTAATCTGGTGTATTAGGTCATTCCCGCATTGCTGTAAAGAAATACCTGAGACCGGGTAATTTATGAAGAAAAGAGTTCTGCAGGTTGTCCAGAAAGCATAATACTGATATCTGCTTGGCATCTATGGAGGCCACAGAAAACTTCAATCATGGTGAAAGAGGAAGCTGGCATGTCACATGGCTGGAGCAGCAAGAGAGAGAGAAGGGGGAGGTGCCACACACTTTTAAATGACCAGATCTCACAAAAGTGTACTCATGATTGAGAGGACAGTACCAAGAGGATGATGCTAAACCATTCGTGCAAAATCCACCACCGTGATCCGGTCACCTCCCCCCAGGCCCCACCTCCAACACTGGAGATTACAATTCAACATGAGTTTTGGTGGGGACACAGATCCAAACCCTATCACCTGGACGTGACTTTCTTATGGCAATGGCAGAAGTTCAACAGGCAGGGATAAACACCCTTGGACTGTTGAGGCCTAGGCTCAAGACTGGCACAGCATCACTTTTGCCTTCTTCCATTGGTCAAATCAAGTTAAAAAGCCAAAGCCAGAGTTAGAAAGGAAGGGCACTACTCCTTCGGTGGGAGGGGCTGCACGTCACATGGCAAAGGGCTTCGATGCAGGGAAAGGGGAAGAATTGGGGTCAGTGATGAAATTTTCCATATCTCCTTCATTCAGATTAGATCCCACACTCAATATCTCATAGGAAAGTACCAGGCACTGGTACTTGGTAATTATGTATTTACTTGTGAGATTACTTGTTTACTGTATTAGTCCATTTTCATGCTGCTGATAAAGACATACCAGAGACTGGGAAGATAAAAGAGGTTTAATTGGACTTACAGTTCCTCATGGCTGGGGAGGCCTAAGAATCATGGTGGGAGGTGAAAGGCACTTCTTACATGGCGGCGGCAAGAGAAAATGAGAGAGACGCAAAAGCAGAAATCCCTGTTAAAACCATCAGATCTCGTGAGGCTTATTCACTACTGTGAGAACAGTATAAGGGAAACGACCCCCATGATTCAAATGATCTCCCACAGGATCCCTCCCACAACACATGGGAATTATGGGAGTACAATTCAAGATGAGATTTGGGTGGAGACACAGAGCCAAACCATATCATTTACCTACTGTTCTCCCCACAAGGCTGTGAGGAGCCTTGTGATATAAATCTCATGATTTAAATATAAATCTCATGATATAAATCTCATGATTTATATTTATTTTGTTCTTATATAAAGGTACTTATATAAAGGTACTGCTATGTCACAGTACCTTTGACCCTTAATTACTGAATAAATGAATGAATAAAATGTCTGAAGAACATCTTTTAAAGCTGAATATGTTCTGATGAACAGGATCCAATGACAGATCATTAAAAGTTATGCAAGAGTTGGTAGCTATTATCAGAGCATGAGGAAGTATCATTTAACAAACTACTTTGTGAAAGTCATGAGAATTGAAGAACGAAGGGTGTTTGTGTACACATACATTTAACAATTTATGTGTATACCTGAATATAGAAGCGTCAGAGGAAGGGGGAGAGAGAGAGAAGGGAGGAAGGGAAGGAGAAAGGAAGGGAGAGAGGGAAGGAGAATTGACAGATTGTGGCAGTTAGAGATCAGGTATCCTAAGACTGATCCTTGAAACTATAATACAAACTCTTCTACTAGTCAATGTGTGATTAACCAGAACGTGCCTCATGTAGGAGCCAGTAATAGAATGATAGACTCTGTATACATAACAGCATTGTTTACCTTGGAAGGTGCTGCTTTCCAATTGTGCAGCTATCTCTCCAGAGGCAACTGTACAAATAGTCTTAAGACCCAGTACACATAACATCCACTTTGTATTTGCAGCCATGTCGGATGTTCTTATAAGCTGTCTCTTTTCTCTTTACCTCATGGACCATGCATAATCTCAAACATTTAACTGACCCCCAACCATCTCTCATGACCATCCCCCAGATACTATGTTGTTGGGGAGTCCTCAGCAGCGTTTGTAAAAGGCCTATGGAAAGGGTCACTGAAATATTGTTGCAGCCCTTTAGTGCTATGTTGCTGGGGTGAAGGCGAAACCATCTCTGATTCTCATTGAACCATACAGAATTTCAGAGACAATCACAAGTGTTTGGTCTGTTGTCAGTCTAGTTAGTCTTGGATTCCAATAAAGATTTCATTTGTTTCTTAATTTTTATTTGCATGCCTGACATATATGTGTATATGTGTCCCTTTCTATTTTTATTTTTGGAGACAGAATCTCGCTGTGTCACCCAGGCTGGAGTGCAATGGTGGGATCTCGGCTCACTTCAACCTCCACCTCTGGGTTCAAGCAATTCTTGTGCCTCAGCCTCCCAAGTAGCTGGGATTATAGGCATGCACCACCACACACAGCTAATTTTTTGTATTTTTCGTAGAGATGGGGTTTCATCATGTTGCCCTGGGGAAGCTGCAGTGCTCTCCACATTCTGTCTCCATGGAGCCCAGACCTCCATGGAAGCTGGTCTTGAACTCCACAGCTCAGGCAATCCACCTGCCTTGGCCTTCCAAAGTGCTGGGATTACAGGTGTGAGCCACTGCGCCTGACCACATGTGTCCTTTTAAATCAGGATCACAAATAGCTGCAGGGTGTTAGCATATTACTGTCTTTGCTGTAAGCAGCATTTGAACTCTGAGTCTTGAACTCTGCCAACAGTCTAATCTAAGGATGTGAACCAACAGCGTGCCGGGTTTCTAACTGCCCTAGAGAACGTGTCTTTAAAAAGTTTTGTGTTTGCTATTTGTACTGGTTCAAAAACATTAAACACCTACTGTGTTCTAGTGTTGGGAACGCTAAGACGAACAACTAGATCCTTGTCTTCCTGGAGCCCTCAATCTGCAGGGTGAGGCAGACATGTGTAAGCTCATAATTACAAAGAGATGTGATGCATGCTACAAGATGAAGCTGTGAACCAAGTCAATGGGAACATGAAAGAAGAATCCATTAATTTTGCCCAGAGGGCCCTCTGAGAGAAAGATGATGCTTAAGCTTAAGATGAGCAGAAACCGTTAAGTGGATAAGGGGTAAAGAGCAAACCAGGCAGGAGACAAAATTTGAGAGATGTCAGGGTCTAGACCAGGAAGAACATACTTCATTATACTAAGAAGTCCGGGTTTTGTACCGTAGGGCAGTGGTTCTCAAAGTGGGGCCCCTAAAGCAGCACCACCACCATTACCTGCAAACCTGTTGGAAAGGCAGATCGTTAGCTCCAGCCTTACACTTACTGAGTCAGAAACCCTGGGAATGGAGGCCCAACATGTGTATCTTAACAGTCTTCCAAAGGAGTCTGATGCATGCTCAAATCTGAGACGGCTGCTCTTGGTCATGAAGAACCATGAATAGGTTTGAGTGGGGAAGTGGCGGGGGCACTTCTGGATGTTTAGAAGGGTGGCTCTGGCTGTGATATGGAGGGTGAATTAGAATTGGGAGACGGAATGGAGGTGAGCAGAGGCAGCGAGACAGTTAGGAAGCTACTGTGTTAGTGGGGGCCATGGTAAGTCGTGATCAACCATGATAAAGTATGAGGCATTGCCTAGCCATGGCATCCAGATGGAGGACCTTGCGTTTGCTCTAACATGCAGGGTCCTTAAAGACATTTAGGTTGTTGAGAGGTTTCACACCCCATTTTCTAAACCAGTGGCTAAAGAGGCTGCCGAAGAATTATGCAAAGGACTTCGGAATCCATTTACACACCTAGACTAAATAAATCATAGAGCTCATACACATGTGAACTACTGTTCTCAACATATACATTTTTATGAGTAATATTTTACACATTCATTTAAAATAATAACTTCCAATTTTTTTTTTTTTTTTTGAGACCGGGTTTTGCTGAGTCACCCAGGCTGAAGCGCACTGGCATGATGTCAGCTCACTGCAACCTTCACCTCTCAGGCTCAAGCGATTCTCTTGCCTCAGCCCCCAGAATAGCTGGGGCTACAGATGCCCACCACCATGCCCCGCTAATTTTTGTATTTTTAGTAGAGATGGGGTTTTGCCATGTTGGCCAGGCTGATCTCCAATTCCTGGCCTCAAGTGATCAACCCACCTCGGCCTCCCAAAGTACTGTGAGCCACTGCGCTTGGCCATAACTTCCAAATTCTTGGTAACACTGTCTCATTATTTTTGCATCAGATACTAAAATACAACTACCACTCTGAAGGGGATACTGGAAGTTTTGAAAATACCATGAGGGAGTTCTCATCTTGAAAAAGTTCAAAACCATTGATTGGGTTCCTAGAATGCCACTTTGTTAAAATTATTATTGATGTTTGACAGTCTCAGGAGACTTGGCACTGCATTTGAGGTTCACGCACACATGGAAATTTTAATATTGTTTGGTCCTCTGATAATTTTTTCTCTTTATTGGGGTTGAGTTTGTAAGCTCAGCACTCAAGAGATTGTTTAGTTCCTCTTAGTATTTGCATATAGGGTAGTGGCCCCCAAGTAAGTGACGATTCTTACATTAGAGCTTTATGGTCTAAAACACCCAGATCTCCCAAAAGTATGATAAGCCGAAAGATTAATTTATTTTACAACCTAATTATAATTTCCTTTACAAAGGAGAGATCTCTTTATTAAAACAGATAACAAACATTGAAAAGCAAAGAAGACAGCTCCACCGAGCAAATCACTAAAGAAAACATACGCCTAAGTACATTCGCCACGTTTTCACCCATCCTTAAATCTTATCAGTCATTGTTTAATCTTCGTTTTTGTCTTAAAGCTTTGTAGAAAAAATTGTTTTCAGCATTGAAATCATTATACTTCTAATCACAGCCCCTGACTGCTCTGTCTGGCTAGCGCTGTAACTTTCCCCAAACCTCCTGGCTTTCCGAGTCACTAGGATTAGATCTGCTTGTATGGCTGGTGGGATTCATCAAACAAATGGACTTCCCAGGACAGTTGGCTCCTCTGCTCTCACCTATCCACTGCAAGGCTAAGACTGTCAGGCTTCTTTCCCCTTTGCTTAAAAATCGAAGACCCAGCTGGGCATGGTGGCTCATGCCTGTAATCCCAGCACTTTGGGAGGCCAAGGCGGGTGGATCACCTAAGGTCAAGAGTTCGAGACTATCCTGACCAACATGGAGAAGCCCTGTCTCTATTAAAAATACAAAATTAGCCAGGCGTGGTGGTGCATGCCTGTAATCCCAGCTACTTGGGAGGCTGAGGCAGCAGAATCACTTGAACCCAGCAGCCGGGGGTTGCGGTGAGCTGAGATCATGCCATGGCACTCCAGCCTGGGCCAACAAGAGCAAAACTCAGTCTCAAAACAACAACAACAACAAAATCGAAGAGCCATCCTGATTTTCTTCAGTGGGGGGTTGGAATGCTCTTATCAGGAGAACCTCACCTCTGACTATTTACTGCCACGTTCACCAGGAACCTCGCTTGTCTTCCAGCTTTGTGTCACATCATCTATCTTTCTATGCAACAGCAATCATTACAGAAAGCACTTATAGACATATAGGATGAGTTTATATCAGCACCACAATGTGACTTTATATTATGCTTGAGTTAGGGTTCTCCAGAGAAAGAGAACTACTGCATGTGTATGTATACACACACACACACACACACAGACACACACATACACACACACACACACACACACGAGATAGATTGAGATTTTAAGGAATTGGATCAAGTGATTGTGAAGGCTGTCAGATTCAGAATATGCTGGGTATACCTGCATGCTACAGACCCAGCAAAGAGTCCACGTTGAAGTTTGAGTCCAAAAACAGTCCGGAGACGCAATTCCCTCTTCCTTGGAAGATCTCAGTCTTTTATAGAATTTAATTTTTTGTTTTTGAGATAGTCTCACTTTGTTACCCAGATTGGAGTGCAGTGGCATGATGACAGTTCATTGCAACCTCAAATTTCTGGGCTCAAGTGATCCTCCCAACTCAGCCCCCCAAGTAGCTAGGACTACAGGGTACTAGCTGTGGCCACTTTGTTCATGTGCCCATTGGGCAATGACACAGGTGGCTGGGGAAAGAGGCTGACTGGTATTCACAACATGGGTCATCTTAGCTGGTCCAAAGATAGTGAGTTATCTCAATGGATTGTGCAGTCAGCTACAGATAGAACTCCTTGTTCTAATTTTTCCCTGCTTCTCACTACACATTTGACTAGTTTCTTTAAAAATTAAAAACAAAGCTAAAATGGGTCATCTTATCCACTTGACTACCTAAGTTCTCCTCTGCTGAGGTCACCCTTTAGTAAGAATTCATACAAGACAAAAATATCTTCACATATTTCGTCCATCCGGAGAGGTCTCTCCATATATCTCTTCCCCAGACTTTCTTGCAATCGATTTTCCAAACATGCTCCTGACCGTCCAACCAAACCACTGACTATAGCTCACGAGCCGGTGTATAACTGCGTATGTGGTCATTTCTCCTCCTAGGCACAATGAACAACCAGGTGTACTGCTCAAAGTCCTGCCCACAGTGGGAGATTTCCCTTCGCCACTGTCCTTCAGGGATGCCCCCAAAAGGGCCTGTCATGCTGAAGCTGTCTAATTTCGGTGGTGGCTGCATATATCACAGAACAATTATAATCCAGGTTTCAGTTTTCCCTTCCTCTGATTAATCACAGGGAATGCCCCATGAGGCCAAAGGTGCAGGCTGGAAAGAAGGTTGTGTAGCAGCAGTGAGGGTCCAGGAAGGCATTGTTGCTGCAGTTGGACTCCAAAAGCAGTTTGCTTGCAGAATGCCATCTTCTTAAGTCTACCGATTTAAATGTTAATTTTATCTTTAAAAATACTACCTTCACAGAAACATCTAGAATAATTTTGACCAAATACCTTGGTACTGTGGTCTAGCCAAGTTCATACATAAAATTAACCACCACGGTGTTGTTTTCTAATAGGAGAAGGCCTGTCCTCCCTCCCTTCCTTTCATTCTTCCTTTTCTCTTTCCTTCTTTTTCTTTCTACAGATATTTCCTGAGAGCCCACTAGATTCCCAATCCTAGAAGCCTACTGATGAAGTTGAGCGGTCTCCTTGGTAACCATCTCTAACCCAGAATGGAATACAAACTGCTTTCTGAAGCAGACTATCTTCTTTAAAGGAATCATATATCCCTTTCCAATTTTAAACCCTAACTTACAAGCACAATTTTAATATCTCTTTTTGAACAGAAAAATAAGTTTACAAAGAGATTAATGACAGATGCTGCTGTTTAGCTGGTGGGTGCTCTAATTTAGATGGTACCGATTTAGAATTTGTGATGATATGGTCAGAGATGGGCTCAGAGATTACTTTTGTATCACAGGGTTTGTCATGGAAATTCATGGTTTAAACATATTTGGAGGGAAATATAACGGTTTAAAAATATTTGAAAAATAAACTGTTTTCAAGATATTTACATGGTTGATATATAATGAATGAAGCATGTAGGTTACATTACATTTTAAGATAGACTTATTGAAGCAGGTCCAAAGATACCTTATTTGTCAAAACAAACTGGAAAAATGTAGTTTGAATTATTATATTGCACATAAACTTGTTTACTGGGGGACATGCATTTCCAGAAATGGGACCCCTACTCAAACCAGTACTGCAGGAGCCTATTAAAGCCCTGTCCCTGTGGAGTTGTGTGCCCACCATCCCACATTGCTGTATTACCGATCTGATGCCTATTTCTAAATCCCCAGAAAGGGCAGAGGCTTCCCACTATAGTTTCTCCCCATGCGGGGCTGCAGGGTGTTCATGATGCCCTTCCCAGCATCCAGCGACTCCTACTAATCCCAAGCATTTGCTGATTTTCACTCGTTTCACAACTATGTCCATGCCGTCCATGACGGTGCCTCAAGCAATCATAAAACTTTTTGTTCTTTTATGTATCTGTGTATTTTAATAGAAAGGGGGTCTCACTCCTTGGCTCAGGCAATCCTCTTGCCTCCGCCTCCCAAAGGGCTAGGATTATGGGCTCCAGCCACCACGCCTAGACATAAAACTTACTTTTCAAATCCCTCATGATACTCTTCCTTTGAAGTCACATCTAGTCTTATCACGTGTGTACTTTTGTTAGTCATTAATGGGTCAAAACTACTAACCAGAGCCCAAGATAAGCGGCTAAAAGAGAGGTCACCACAAGCTAAACAACATGTTACAAAATTGACTTAAGTAACACAGCAAAGAGCTGATTGGTGGTTGAGAGTATATGCCGTATAGTACAGTAATACTCACTGGATAGGAGCATACAGCATAGTCTGTAATATTCTCTCTCGTTGGCTGAGAGCTCATGATCGCCTCAGAACCTGGGGGAAACAGACATTAGGATAGATTGCAATGGGTTGTGTATGGACATACTTGTTTTTCCTTTAAAATTACAAATATTAAATCATTTTAGAGACAAATAGCTTTATAATGAATTAGTATAGGGGGCAGTACACTAAATGCAGTATGTATAAACTTAAAAATTATTTTATTTGAAAGTCATTTTTAATGCATACTTTCATGATTTTAGGCTGTGTCTCCCTCATGCCAAATTAGTCCTGTAATTGGTAAATATGACAATGTGTGTTTTTGAACAGGATTTGACCACTTGTGTCAAATCCTCTTATCTTTTCGTGTATTTCTGTCCTGCCAGTATAATTATGTACTGAGAAACTCCTAGTGACTAATTGCAAGGCAGCCTGATTTTATAGAGTTTGATTGGAATACAGCCATACTCTTAGGTATTGGCAGGTGGCTGCTTTCACACTATATGAACAGAGTTGAATAGTTGCAACAGAGGCCATTTAATCCTAAAACCTAAAATACTTACTATCTGTCCCTGCAGAGGAAAAGTTTGTGACCTGCCTGCTATAGACACTCATGACATTTTTGTTCTTTCAGATAGCTAAAGGAATAATTTTCTGGACTCAAAGAATAAATTAACATAAACTAATTACCGGTCTCTGAATTTTTACAAATAAACTACACCACCATCTATCTTGAATGTTTTAAGGAAAGAATTGCCTAGAGCAGCACTATTTTATATAAACATGGAAAGTGAGGCAGGGTCTCACTTTCACTCCAGCTGGTATGCAGTGACCTGACCACAGATCACTGTAATCTCCAGTTCCTGGGCTCAAGTGATCCTCCTGCCTCAGCATCCCAAAGAGCTGGGACTACAGGTTTGCGCCACCATGCCTGGCTAATTTAAAAATTGTTTTTGGTAGAGGCAATGTATAGCTATGTTGCCCAGTAGAGGCTGGTCTTGAACTCTTGGGCTCAAGCAGTCCTTCTACCTCAGCCCCCCTAAGTGCTTGGATTACAGACATGAGCCACCACACCTGGCCAAGAAAACTGAGGGCACACAATTTTAAGTTTTCTAGAAGCCACACTAAAAAAGTAAAAAGAAACAGGTGAAATTAATTTTAGTAAGATCTCTTATTTAACACAATGTATCAAAAATATTGTTTCAACATGGAATCAATAGATAAAATTAGTAATGGTATATTTTATGTTATCTTTTCATTCTAAGTCTTCAAAATCCAGGGTGCATTTTATATTTGCGGCACACCTTGATTCAGACTAGCCACATTTCCAGCGTTCAATAGACGCAAGTAGCTAGTGGCTATTGTACTGGACAATGCAGGCCGAAAGTTAAGAGAAAGATGATGGTTTTCTACATTTTAAAAATTTGTTTTCATTTCCTCATTCAACTATCATTCCACTTTAGTCATTGCATAGATCGTACAAAGGTAAGTTAGAGAGAGACCCTGTTCTGACGTATTTAATTTGCTTAAATATTTATACACTTATGTAGTTATTGTGCAGTTTTTTGATTTTCAAAAGATGCAATGATAGTAGATATTAAGAATAGGCTGCTAGGATTCCGGAGGACCTGCTGCTTACTAGAGGATATTTGACATCATGGTATATGCTTGATCTTTTTATTTTTATTTTTCTTACCAGCAAAAAAGCTGGTAGATCTCCAGACACGTGGCATAGGTACATGTATGCACCAATCTAAATTAGACTGTAAGCTCCTTGAGGGCAGGAGCCCAACATTCCTTGAATGACTGAATATCTGAATGTAACATTTCTTCTTCCTTTTCTTTTCTTCCTCTTATGATTTCTTCTAAAGAGCTGCCCTCCTTCCATTTACTTCTCAGTCAAAAGTATATTCAAGTTTATAGAATTATATACATAATTTGCTGTTATGACATTAATCATAACATTTCCTGTTGATCAATGTTGTTAATCTTTTTCCTTCTATAATCTGGTTAAAAACTTACTCTCTTTGATTTAATTTTTTAAAAAATGTTCACAAGAAAGGAATTCTGACTCTATCAGGAGCTAGGTTGAGAAATTGAGAGAACTTTTATTGAGACATTGTTTTTTGTTCTTTCATAGTGTATGTTTGTGTTGGTCATATTGAAAGCATATTTTTGTTAAAACCTCTTCAACCACCTTAAATTATTTCCATAATTTGTATAATCTACCCACCACATAGCCAATGAATAAATCCATATATACTTCATACTCTTTCAATGCAGAAACAAAACGCTTGGATTTTCCACAAGTAGGAATTGGATAAAAGGAACTGAGCCAGTGTCAAAGGAGGAATTCAGCAGGAACCAGGTGTCTCTCAGCTCACTGTAGGCAGGATCTGGGACAGGGATGGTAATTTTTTGGCACACATATTTCCATCATTTCTATCTTGCCCATGGCAGACATCATCAATCAACCACTACATTTCTTCCTGCTGAGGACAAATGTGAGTTCAGAAACTTTCTCATCATAACACTGTAGGAAGGCACAATCAAATGATAGGAGCTAGCACACAAGATAAAACCAACTTAGCATCTCTGGTACACAAACTAGGGTTAGAGTCCAAGACAGTGGTTAAAATACCAAAGGTGTTTATATTCATCAATAAAACATTCTTTATCCTTCATGGCTGCCTGAAGATAGTCTTAAGAAACTCTGAAGGCACCGGTAAAGGAGATGTATTTGTCATGAGGCAGGTGAAGAATGGGCAGTGTTAGACCCAGATAAAGGCCATTAAATATTTATTGAATAATTATCAACAGCATACGAGGTGTATTTTTTTTGTAGTTTTTTTTTTTTTTTTTTTTTGCCATGTTGGCATTCTAAATATTTTTACCAGCAGTTTCCATTTCAAATTCCTTACTATAATTTAAACTGCAGATCCACTCTGAATAAAGTAACCCCTCCCCTATCCTTTTCATTAATAAGTTATTGATGTCTCATGAATAAGTTTACAAATGTATTTGTACACCAATTTGCTCACCTGCAGATGGGACCCCAGTAGGCATTGCATTTACTACTGTTGCTTTGTTTGGGTGTTGTTTTTTTAATTACGAAGGACATCTAAATGAATATCAGCCCGGCTGCTCCAAAGTTCATTTGCTGCTTATTGACTTTTCAGTGTTATAAGCAAAACAACATTTATTTCCCTATCAACCTAGCTATTCATATAATGTGCCTCACTTTAGGTCTTCTTTCCTAGAGTATATTGCTCTATCTTTTTTTATTGTTGGTTTTTTGGTTCTCTTATTTTTAAACAAAGAACTCATTCTACAAAGAAAACAGAATACAGTATTAGCTGCCATTCTTATTCATTTGAAAGGAAACAATGCCTTTTTGCAGTAATAACGCACCTACCCAGAGGTCACTTTTCCAATAATCTCAGCCATAGAGAACACAGTTCAAAGAAAAAGGCCTCTGAGAAATAAGAATAAATGCCATAGAGCTCATGCACTAAGCTCTTTATTCATGTACTTTATTTCCATCTTCTTACTTTGTCATTCAGCAACTATCTTCTCCCATTTTAGACATGATCCTAATAAATCTGGTTAGCTGGTTTCTTGGCCCACAGATTAGAAACAACTAATTCAAAGGAGATCAAGAACTTTCTAGAAATTGACAGGATGGCTGACAATGAAGGAGACAATCGAAAAAGAAAAAAGAGCCAGACACAAAGATTCAAAAATTGTAGCATCTAGGGGCTTTTGTGTTTGGTCAACCAGTCCTACGTACTGTGGTGATCTCCGTTACCCTGGAAATCATGTTTCTCACTATGTCTTTCAGTCATCAAGGTTGTTCCATGTTCAGTAGTTTCCATCCGAGAAGAGGTGAGGATGTAATTTACCTTAGGTGGCTTCTGGATAATGGAGGTGATAAGGTGAAATGGACAGAAGACAGGCTTTGGAGCAAAACTGGTCTTTTTGCTTTCTACTCTTTGATCTTTATTTATTTACTTACCTAGAGACAGGGTATAGCTTCGTCACCCACACTGGAGTTCAGTGGCGTGATCCCAGCTGGAGTCAAGCAATCCTCCAGTCTCAGGCTCCTGAGTAGCTGGGACTACAGGCATGTGCCACTGTGCCTGGCTAATTTTGCTTTGTTTTGTTTTGTTGTAGAGAGACCGTCTAGCTATATTTTCCAGGCTGGTCAAGCAATCCTCCCACCTTGGCCTCCCAAAGAGCTATAATTACAGGCATCAGCCACTGCACAGCCACATCCTACTCTTTTCTACTCCCTGTGGGACATCTCATAGTCTAATTTTATTTACTTATAAAATGGAGAAAATAATTAATGAGATAATGTTCATAGAATAGCAGCTTACATGAAAGTGGGCTCTGGAATCCCCCAAACAGTTTGAAGTACCAAGTCTAAAGCTGTGAATAGAAAGAAAAGAGCAGAGTCAAAAGAAAGATTGTGACAAAGGAAAGGTAAGATAAAGTGGTAGCTTTAGAGGGCCAGCTATGAGAAATTTTTTTTTTTTTTTTCTGAGGCGGAGTTTCGCTCTTGTTACCCAGGGTGGAGTGCTATGGTGCGATCTTGGCTCACCGCAACCTCCGCCTCCAGGATTCAAGTGATTCTCCTGCTTCAGCCTGGCCAGTAGCTGGGATTACAGGTGTGTACCACCAAGCCCGGCTAATTTTGTGTTTTCAATAGAGACAGGGTTTCTCCATGTTGGTCAGGCTGGTCTCAAACTCCTGACCTCAGGTGATCCACCCACGTTGGCCTCCCAAAGTGCTGGGATTATAAGCGTGAGCCACCACACCAGGCCAAGAAGATTTGTAAAGGCCCCAAAACAAAAGAGAAAGAAGAGAAGTAACTGGAACCTACCTTGTGTTGGAGAGGGAACCTTTTTAATAATAAGAGCACCTACCAGTGGGGAAATTTTTAAGTGAACTGTAAATGTAGTTCTCTCCACCTTCAAGTCTCACAAAGTTTCTCACCAGACTGTAAGGAGATCTGTTCATTCATTCATTTGATCAGCTTTCAGCAAAGACTGTGTGCTTATTACCTGTCAGGCACTGTGCTAGGTGCTGGGGATACAATAATAAAGTAACTATAGTTGTGAAAAAAAAAATGATAGTAATACGAGGACTGTTTCCTGTTCTACCACCAGAATCCTAAAATCCTGGAACATGCAGAAGCTCCTTACCATAACATGTGTCCAACTTGAGTTGACTTTAAATGGGGTCAACATTTATTGGCAATAGAGGGAATCAAGGTTGATGTTAAGTTGATTTCTTTTTTTCCAAATGTAGAGAATTTGCTCAACTAAGGAAGATGCAGGAAGAGAGGCTTTGGTCTTGAGTGGGCTATCAGCAAGCTGAAGACTTTTTCCACTCATCTGCTAACATTCATTGGTGTGGCATCAGCTCCTGCAAAGACCTCACAAACTGGTTTTAGACCAACAGGAGTCAAAGCTCCCCTTACCAAAAAGTACAACCCTTGGTGCTCACAGGTGGTCTTTTATCTACTGACCTAGCACTACATCAGGTCTTCACATTAGGCTACTTATCTACCATCTTTTAATAACACATTGAAGAAAAAAATCATTTCTGTTTGCATTGAAGAATTCATCTGAGATCGTGTCTGAAAGATAGATTTATATTTTGTAGTTGCCAGATGAGTTACCACCACTGCATTTTTTACTGTCTCCATAGTTTTGCCTTTTCCAGAATATCATATAGCTGGAATCATACAGCATGTAGTCTTTTTAGATTGGCTTCTTTCAGTTACTAATAGGCATTTAAGTTTCCTCCATGTTTTTTCATGGCCTGATAGCTCATTTCTTTTTAGCAATGAGTAATATTACAAAATGATGTTTACTATTGACTACTTTAAAGATTCAATAAAATACCAAAGAAAAGGTACTTTAATTTGGGTCCGAAAGAAAAGGAGTCAAAATCCAATATGATGCTCCAGGTGGCTGATCACAGCTCTGCCCAAACATAGAAAAAAATAAAGCTAGTCTCACACTATCTTAGAACTTATTTTCTTATTTTTATTGATTTTGGCTTTGACAAAGCTTAGAATTATGATTTCAAAGACTCCAGGGGATTCCCAAGTGATCTCCTGCTTCATTTTACTGATCAGGAAGTAGAGGCTCAAAGAGGTTAAATAGTGCTAAATGGTTGTCTATAATATTGTTGCCAAGAGTTTACTGGACACGGTCCCTGGAGAAAGGTACAGCTGCTGCTTCTTTTTCAGAAAAGACAGGTGGGACGATATCGGTGATGTGATATTTGGAGTATCTTTTAAAGCTACTGAGGGTTTCACAAACAACTCAGTGGTACTTTCATAAAAGGAATGGTAGATGAGTTTTTGGCATATTATTTTATCTGCAGTACTTAGATTAGCTCTTCTCTGCTAAATCTGATAGTAGTCTTAGTATTGGTTTCAACGTTTGACTCTTTCACTTTACTCTGTGTCAACACACATGGACAGGGTTTTCCTTTGACTCTCACAGCTTCCTTTCGTACTGCTTTGGTAACAGCAAGACACATACTTGCTGCCTGTGCAATAAAATTGTAAATGTGTGTGCATATGTGTGTGTGTGTAAACCCAGGTCTGAGGACTTTTACTATCCTATCTAACAACTCAGTAAATGGGATTTTACGTTACAAGTTTCTTCCCCCTCTAGATGATGAATAAATGATTGGTCTTTTAATTTAAAACACTCTTTTAAAAATAAGGTTGCATCAGCTACAATAACTTGGATAAAAATGTTTCTGCTAATTCATTTCTCACTGAGCCAACTAGTCTGCCAATGAAGCTGCTTTATTTGAATTCAAATTGATAGTGACATATTTTTAAGCAACGCATTTGTGGTTTCTTTTTTTAAAAAAAAACTTTTTTGATCATTTAAAATCCAATATTGCACGGAGTATAATTATTTCTTTCAACAAATATTTACCATAACTTTAAAGCTAAGTTGTACTTTAAAGCAGAAGCAGAAGGTAATGAAAATGCACTGAACTAAGTAAGGAAATCCTAGATTCTGATGAACTATTTGACTATGAAAAAGCACTTAACCTCACTGGGCCTCAATTCCCCTACTTGTAAAACAATGGGATTGGCCTAAAGGATCTCTAATGTCTCTTTCGGTACCAGGATGTCATGTTTCTATATACTTAACTTGGCTAAGAAATACAGGAGTCTCATTTAGTCCTAAGGCATCTACAAATAGCATCTACATGCAAATGATTTTCAAATCTAGGTGTTCATTTTTGCTGATTGGATGAGGATAACTTTAAGCCCTCACCATTCTTCTCCTGGACCAGTACAATTAGCACCTAACTTATCTCTCAATTCCCAATCTTGCTCTTCTGAAAACTACTTTTTTTTAAAATAAAAAGCAAATCCTGTTCCCCTCCTGTTTAAATTCCTTCAGTGGGTTTTTTGGTTTGTTTGTTTTTTTGCGGGGGGAAGGGACCAAGTCTCACTCTGTCACCCAGGCTGGAGTGTGGTAGTGTGACCTTGGCTCACTGCAACCTCCACCTCCTGGGTTCAAGCGATTCTCCTGCCTCAGCCTCCTGAGTAGCTGGGACTACAGGCGTACACCACTATGCCTGGCTAATTGTATTTTCAGTAGAGACAGGGTTTTGCCATGTTGACCAGGCTGCTCTTGAACTCCTGACCTCAGGTGATCCACCCACCTTGGTTTCCCAAAGTGCTGGGATTATAGGCTTGAGCCACTGCGCCCAGCCCCTTCAGTGGCTTCTTATCACACTTAGGATAAATCTGACCTTACTCTGACATATACAGCCCTAAATGATAGGATTCCTGTCTATTGACTCAATTCTTTGACTTTCAACCTTTTTACTCCTGTGACTCTGACCTTCTTTCCTTTCCCTGAATGTGCCAACCTCATTCCTCTCTTAGGATCTTGCACTAGTTCTTTCTTTTGCCTTAACTGCTTTTTCAATAATCACTTGGCTGGTTCCTTCTTCTCATTAAATTATCATCTTTGGAGTCACCTTCCCCGAAATAATCCTTCCCTAACTATTCAATGTGAAGAAATCATCATATTACTCTTTATCTTGTCATTCTACTTTAATTATCAGGCCAGCACTCATGATTAATCTGCTTATTTTCTTGTTATTTACTTATTGTGTCTTTCCTCAATGAAATGCAAATTGCAATTAACAGAGACCTTAATTGATCACCAAACATCCCTAGCACTAGAACAGTGCTGGCACAAAATAGGATCTCAAGTACTTGTTGAATGAATGTTGAATGCTAGAAATTCCTGAATCTCAAGAACGCCAAATGGCGTAAACCAGATAGTGATGTTTGTCTCTTTAGGTATTTGTTTATAAGTAGATATCTTTGTGATTTGTGGAAGAAGCATCTGCCTTATGAATATATTATAACTATCTGGAGCTCATCTAATGATTTATCTAATAGGATTGGTCTCATAAAATGACATGGCTATTATAAGCCCCATATGAGTACCATATGATTGAAAACTAAGAGAAAAATAGGCAATAGAAACAGACCTACAGGTAATCCAGACATTGGACATAAAAGACAAGGGCTCTAAAATAACTATGATTAACATGTTCAAAAAAATAGAAAAAAAAAATAGGTATTTTTACCAAATACTTCGAATTTATAAAAGAGAATAATATAAAAATCATTGAGTGGAAAAATCTGCTCTTACCCATTAAATGAGTTTAATAGCAGATTAGACACAGAGGAAAAGTTTGTGACTAGAAGATAAGTTAATTGAAAATGATGGCCGGGCGCGGTGGCTCAAGCCTGTAATCCCAGCACTGTGGGAGGCCGAGGCAGGTGGATCACGAGGTCAAGAGATCGAGACCATCCTGGTCAACATGGTAAAACCCCGTCTCTACTAAAAATACAAAAAATAAGCTAGTCATGGTGGCGCGTGCCTGTAATCCC
>NW_016107349.1:9453482-9455791 GCF_001604975.1 Cebus imitator | reverse complement strand
AAAAAAAAAAAAAAAAAGAAAATGATCAACTGAAGCACAAGTAAAAGAAGAATAGGGAAAAAATAGACAAGAGGACAAAAGATATAAGAGACAGTGAAAATGTCTAACATATAGGCAATTAGATACTTGGAAAGGAGAGAGAATAAGATGGAAGAAATATTTGAGGAGCAATGGCTGGTGTTTTCCAAAACTGATGAATAACATCAACCCACAGATTCATGAAGTTCAGGGAACCCCTGTATGATAAATACAGAGAAACCACTCATAGGAACATTATATTACACTGCTAAAAACTGAAAATGAAAGACAAAGGGAAATAATACTAGAATCAGAGTTGTGGAGCTGGAGATAAAGCTATAGAAAACCCAGATAACCCAGAAAGTAGGGAGTTTGTCCTTGAATAACCTAGAACACAATATGAATGCATTTTAGTTATGGCTATAGCTATAATTTGATTTTTTGAATAAAAATTTTTGTACATTAGGGTTCACTCTTAGTGTTGTACATTCTATAGGTTTGGACAAATGTACAATGACATATATTCATCATTATAGTAGCTCACACAGTAGTGTCACTCTCCTGAAAATTTTCTGTGCTCTGCCTATTTGTCCCTCTCTTTTCCTTAACCCCCAGTGGCCACTGAACTTTTTTTTTTTTTTTTTCAGAGTCTCGCTCTGTCCCCCAGGCTGGAGTGTAGTGGCACAATCTTAGCTCACTGCAACTTTCGTCTCCTGGGTTCAAAAGATTCTCATGCCTCAGCCTCCTGAGTATCTGGGACTACAGGCACTTGCCACCATGCTCAGCTAATTTGTGTATTTTTAGTAAAGACAGGGTTTCACCATGTTGGCCAGGCTGGTCTTGAACTCCTGACCTCAGGTGATCTGCCTGCCTCGGCCTCTCAAAGTGCTGGGATTACAGGCATGAGCCACTGCATCCAGCCACCACTGAATTTTTGACTGTCTCCATAGTTTTGCCTTTTCCAGAATGTCATATAGCTGGAATCATACAGCATGTAGTCTTTTTAGATTGCCTTCTTTCACTTAGTAATAGGCATTTAAGTTTCCTCCATGTTTTTTCATGGCCTGAGAGCTCATTTCTTTTTAGCAATGAGTAACATTACATTGTCTAGATGCACAAAATATTTTCTCCTGGTCTATAGCTTATCCTTGCATTCTGTTGATATAATTTGCTTTTATAAACAATATATATGAACAAAGAAATTATATATTGCCACACATCATTCCATTGTACAATAGTTTATCATTCACCTACTGAAGGACAGCTTAGTTACTTCTCAAGCTTTGGCAATTATGTATATAGCTGCTATAAACATTTGTGTGCAGGTTTTTTGTGTGGACATAAGTTTTCAACCTTTTTGGATAAATAAGGAGCATGATTACTGATTATACTCTAAGAGTATGTTTAGTTTTATAAAAATTTAAAAAATCTGCCAAAGTATTTTCCAAAATAACTATACCATTTTGTATTCCCACCAGCAAAAAATGAGGGATTCTGTTCATCCACATCCTCATCAGCATTTGGTGCTGTCTGCGTTCTGGATTTTGGCCATTCTGACAGGTGTGTAGTGGGATCTCATTGTTATTTTAACTTGTGCTTCCCTGGTGACATACGATGTGGAAAATCTTTTCAGATGCTTATTTTCAGTTTGTGTATCTTCTTTGGTGAGGTGTATGGTAAAGTCTTTGCCCCATTCTTTAAGTGTTTGTTTGTTTGTTTTCTTATGATTGAGCTTTAAGAGGTCTCTGTATATTTTGAACAACAGTCCCTTAACAGATATGTGTTTTGTGATTATTGTCTCCTGGTCCATGGCTTAGCCTTTTATTTTCTTGATAGAATTTGATTTTATCACAATATATTTGAAAGAAGAAATTATATATTGCCGTACATCAGATTCATCATTATTGCTTACCCCTCAACATATTTTTTTATTCATTGACTCACTCATTCATTCAACCCCTCTTACAGATATTTGTCAAGCACCTTCTATGTGTCAGCCCCTGGGTAACACTTTTTTGGATAAATACTAAGGAGCATGAATACTGATTATACCGATTATACTCTTGAGTTGTGTTCCTGATCAAGAGAGACGTTTTTGCTTTCTTGGCCCTGTCTCAGGTACTTTTACAAAATTGTCTAATTGATTACTCCCATCCATTCTTTACAAATGCCCATTTTGCAGATAAATAATCTAAAATTTGCCGGGCGCGGTAGCTCAAGCCTGTAATCCCAGCACTTTGGGAGGCCGAGGCGGGTGGATCACGAGGTCAAGAGATCGAGACCATCCTGGT
>NW_016107349.1:9411537-9452357 GCF_001604975.1 Cebus imitator | reverse complement strand
TTTTAGATGCAGTTTCACTCTTTTCACCCAGCCTGGAGTGCAGTGGTGCAATCTTGGCTCACTGCAACCTCCACCTCCTGGGTTCAAGCAATTCTCCTGCTTCAGCCTCCCAAGTAGCTGGGATTACAGGTGCCCACCACCACACCCAGCTAATTTTTGTATTTTTAGTAGAGACGGGGTTTCACCATGTTGGCCAGGCTGGTCTTGAACTCCTGATCTCAGGAGATCCGCCCACCTTAGATTCCCAAAGTGCTGGGATTACAGGCATGAGCCACCGTGCCCAGCCAAGGATTTTCTTTAATCCGAGAGCCATGGAGTCCACAATTCCTTTGAAATCACTGCCATGTTTTGTATGTCTTTGTGCACGTATGTGTTTGCCTCAGGTTTTCAACAGAGTATGAGACCTACCAGAAGCTGAAAAACGTTAGAAGCAGATCTGGTGGTCCAGTCATTGATACTCCCTCTTGCTTTGTGCTATGTCTTCCTTTCTATCTAGAAAAATTGGAATTTATGTTTTATATGGTATCACAGGTCATTTCCCCTTCAACACCCATCCTTGTGATCTGGCAGAGAAAAATGGCCCTTTTTTCACTCTGAAACAACCACAACGATGACAACAAAGTTCAATCCTAATCATTCCCAGGCAATTATGAGAAGTAAGACATGCACCACTACATTTCTGACAGGCTTTTACAGGCTAGTTTTATTATTCAGCTCTTACTAAAATGCTAATCCCCTGAGAGAAAGAGAAAAAAAAAATCTCTGTATGAGTTCTTCAGCATAAACAAACATCTTAAAGGAAATGGAATGTAAAAACCACATTGATAGAATTTTAAAGATACAGTAGGAAAAGGAATGACAAGAAACTTTCTATGGCCATTGAATAGGGAAGGGGTGAGGGGAGTAAGTGGCTTATATAGAGTGAGTGGCCGGGCGCGGTGGCTCACACCTGTCATCCCAGCACTTTGGGAGGCCGAGGTGGGCAGATCACAAGGTCAAGAGATTGAGACCATCCTGGCCAACATGGTGATACCTCATCTCTATTAAAAATACAATAATTAGCTGGGCATGGTGGCGCATGCTTGTAGTCCCAGCTACTCGGGAGGCTGAGGCAGGAGAATCACTTGAACCTGGGAGGCAGAGATTGCAGTGAGTTGAGATCACACCATTGCACTCCATCCTGGCAACAGAGCGGGACTCTGTCTCAAAAAAAATAAAATAAAATAAAAGTATAGTGAGCAAAAATGGACAGTGGGAAAATAGGTGGGTGTAGCTTTCTGAATCCATGAGTCCCATGACCACAGAGTGAGCCACCAAGGACAGTGAGGCTGGGCTTTTCTGGTGACAGAGATCCTAGTATGATCCTAGTATGCCCAGCCATAATTTTTAGATCAATGTTAGAACACATCCATCCAAATTAGCTAGCATTCCTCCTTTGATGTTAACAAAAGCAAATCCCACCACATGATCTAACCTCTATGACCTCTTGCCAATAAAAAATATAAAGTATATCATGAGGTTTTCACAAATGTCTGCCAAGAAGTGATAAGCATTTCATTTTTAAATTTTCCTTGGCAATATCAATAGATCTGCCCCTGAAATTCTTCTCTAGAAATTAATATAATGGACTTTACAGAATCCTAGCTTACATCAGTAGGTTAGAATACATGGAAGGTCTAAAGATTCTCACTTCCACCTAAGTTCCTGTAAAAAAGAAAGATACAGCCAGGTGCAGTGGCTCATGCCTGTAATCCCAGCACTTTGGGAGGCCAAGGTGGGTGTATCACAAGGCCAGGAGATTGAGATCATCCTGGCCAACATGGTGAAGCCCCGTCTCTACTAAAAATGCAAAAATTAGCTGGGTGTGGTGGCACGTGCCTGTAGTCCCAGCTACTCCAGAGGCTGAGGCAGGGGAATTGCCTGAACCTGGGCGGCGGAGGCTGCAGTGAGCCAAGATCATGCCACTGCACTCCAGCCTGCTGACAGAGTAAGACTCTATCTCAAAAAAAAAAAAAAAAAAAGATACTAACTTTTGTTTCTAATCCTTCTTCCACAGTTTGCGTACCAGATATTCTGAAGAGGCACACATGTGGGAAACTTTCCTCACAAAGTTGGGAAATAGGATTAGAATGGGGTCTCACTCTTGCACAAGCTGGAGTGTGGGGGCATGATCATGGCTGGCTGCAGCCTTGACCCCCTTGGTTCAAGGGCTCCTCCCACCTCAGCCTCCCCAGTAGCTGGGTCTACAGGTCAATTCTAATTTTTAGATAGCATAAACCATGACATGTGAGCATGAAGGATACCACGTGTATAGTAAAGAAATGTTGCAGTGTTGAAGGCCAAGGTTGACCTTTGAACCCAGGAGAGTACTGGGTTGCCTGGGTTACCCTCTCTGCATTCGATGTCAGTCCTAGCATGGGGCATTGTTTACTCCTCTGAATCCTATAAGGAGAATCACAGGCAGGCATGATTCCTGAAACCTATCTCCAAATCTCAGCCCTCTTCCCTCTAGTTTTCTTCAAACATCAAAAATAGTTTTGCTCAGAAGTCATAGTATGTTCCTTGACTCACAGATCTGATAGCTGGATTAGTGCGTCGCTTCCCTATTTTGCTAAATTACTTGGCAGTGCAGTCCCCACTAAGAAAAGGTCCTCAAACTCAGCCCAGGGGTTAGGGACCCTTTATCCACCAGTAGTCAAATAGCTTAATTCTATTTGACTGTATCTACAGGTCCCAGTTGCCTTGCTCCATTTGTCCCCGAGCAGGGACTAGGGCATGTGAGTATGCCCAATGATGGCACTACTGCAGTGGATGCAATCACAGCACCTGGGACTAGTTGGGCTCCATCCTGGTCTAGTTCTGGGTTCGATTCTAATTACTCTTCCCTGTTTTGCTACAGCTGCTAGGCTGCATCTCACTGGATCCTGAGCTCCAAAATATGTTATTCAATATGTGGACTTGTTCTGAACTCTAGAACAAGAACTTTCTAGAAAGACTGAAGTAGGGCTAATGCTATATGGCGTGGGGGAGGGGGGTTGGTAGTTTCAGTTGTGAAGAGAGGCCAGCTGCAGAGGCTGGGGAAGAAGAGCTCACAGTGAGTGGTAAATAAGAAAGAAGAGTAATCCCAGCTTAATCCTCTTTTATTTCTCTTCCAGTGATTCCCAGGCCCAACTAGGGCTCAGGTTCACTGCCTGGGATGCTGCTGAGTGGGTGGTCCAGGAAACACAACTGTGGAGGTTGCAACAACCCCCGCCCAGGGCAAGTGGCATCACAGGGGAAGCTACGTTTATGTCTAGAAAGAGATCTAGTCCGAGCATGGAGAGGGCAGAACCGTACCCGCGTGGTTGAGACCCACATCTCAGCACAGCAGCACCAGAGGTCCTGCAAGCCCTAGAGCCTTTGCAGGCAAGTGTAGCCAGGCACGGTGCCTTGATGGAGGCCGCAAGCAAAGGCAGAGCAGCCTCCAGCTGGACCAGGAATCTGGGGCGTCACAGGCTTCTCTCGGCATTTTCTTGAAAATGCCACTGGAAACATCATTTGAAAGAATGGTTTGTGACAACTGTGGGATGTGGTGGGAGATCAGATTTGACATTTTATTTTATTTTATTTTGAGACAGAGTCTCATCTCACTCCTGTCGCCCAGGCTGGAGTACAGGGGCGCAATCTTGGCTCACTGCTACCTCTGCCTCCTGGGTTCAAGAGATTCTTGGGCCTCAGCCTCTTGAGTAGCTGAGATTACAGGTGTGTGCCACCACACACAGCTAATTTTTGTATTTTTAGTAGAGATGGAGTCTCGCCATGATGGCCAGGTTGGTCTTGAACTCCTGGTGTCAAGTTATCCATCCACCTCAGTCCGCCAGCTGGGATTACAGGCTCAAGCCACCACGCCCAGCCTCAGATTTGACTTTAAAGAACACACCCTCTAGGTTGGGCATGGTGACTCACACCTGTAATCCCAGTGCTTTGGGAGGCCGAGGCAGGAGGATGGCTTGAGCCCAGGAGTTCAAGACCAGCTTGGGCAACACGGTGAGACCCTGTCTCTACAAAAATTAATAAAAGAGAAAAGAACACCACTCACGAAGGCCCAATGGCACCTTTCTAAGACATCCTCTGGGCCTCCCTGAGCTGGTCTGTCTAGCAGGCATCCTGTTTGCATCACCCCAGCTGAGAGTGTGGGCCTCTGGAGTGCAGCACCTCCCACACACACCCCACCTTGTCCCTAGCACCTCTCAGCCCCTCAGTAGCAAGCAACACATCCTCACATCAATCTTCTTAAAAATATATTTAAAACTATGAAATCAATATATAGTTATAAAAATTGAAACACAAAATGTGACTTTACTAAAATTGTTAAGGATTTATGAAGTACAAAAGATATGCAATTACTCATGTACTATTCTTATGCCACGAAGGAGCATACAGATGTATAAGAAGGCTGCGTGCGGCCGGGTGCAGTGGCTCACGCCTGTCACCCCAACACTTTGGGAGGCTAAGGCGAGAGGATCACCTGAGCCTGGGAGTTCAAGGTCAGCCTGGGCAACATAGTGAGATCTTGTCTCTATTAAAACTTTAAAAAATTAGCCAGGCGCGGTGGCACATGCCTGTAGTCCCAGCTACTTGAGGGGCTATAGTGGGATGATTGCTTGGGCCCAGGAGTTCAAGGATGCAATGAGCCACAGTCACGCTGCTGCTCTCCATCCTGGGCACAGAGCAAGACCCTGTCTCAAAACAAAAAAAGATGTAAAAGTAAAAGATTCTGCTTTTAAAGACCTATTATTTAGCAAACTAGAGAAGCCATTCATGTAAGCACGTAGACTACAGGAAAACATCTGGTATGGTATGTGAACTGTAAAAACAAATGCATTAGCAATGTTGTGTGCTAAGTGTGACCGGTGGCCTCACCTATATTACAGTCACTGAGGAGTTTATTAAAAATGTTTATTCCTAGGCCCAATCTCAGGTCTACTGAATCCGAATTTCTGAAAGTGCGGCTTTGGAAAATGTGTAACATTAAAAGCGCCCTAGATGAATGTTTGTACAACAAAGTTGAGAATCATAGCCGCAGAGTTCAAAAGACAGGAAATGGGTTTTCTGTAAGTTAATGTGAATATCTCTATGGTGATGAGATTTGAGAGATTCCCAGAAAGGTTTTCCCAGGACATCATATGGCAACACCACTGTGGAATTTATCACATTGTAATGCAAATTCCTTTTCCTTGTCCACATTTCCAAGTGGACTGTGTTCCTGGGGGGGAGAGATCTAGTCTTCTTTGCTAGAATTGGTGCGGCCCCTAGTTGGATCTAAATACGTGTTGGTTTAACAAGTGAAAAACCACATTAAGACCTAAACAAACAGGCTTGAGGACTTACAGGACAGGGTTCTAGGAGGAGAAAAGGCATAGGCAAATTTGAGAGGTTGGAAAATCAAAGTCAATAGTTAAGTGTGAGAGGGGAATGATTGATTCAGGTGAGCAATTGACACACTGAACAGCAAAGCTGCATGAGCAATTATGGGATCCTGGAGTACTTGATGGGGAGTGGAAAGTGTACTTTGTGGATTCTGTGGACGATGGGGAGTCATCAAAAACTGGGGACTGGGAAGCGATGAAATTGAGGTGGTATTTTAGGGTAATGAGTTCTTTGGCCAGGGGCAGCTTTCCTGGGAGCAAGAAGGAGTGGAGGTAGGCAGCCACATCCTCAGAGGAGTTAGGGATCAGCTTGGTCACTGCTGGAGGCAGGACTTGCTGCAATTGCAGAACTATAGCTTCCATTCAAGCCTCAGGATCCCCCAGGGTCCTGACCCCATGAACAACCTTTGTTCCTTTGCTGGCTCCCATCTGCTCAGGCCTCCCAGGTCAGCGTGAGCTCTCCGCCCTTGGCTGCCCAAGCAGTCTGTCTCATCTGGCACAAGATAACTGGGAAGCAGTGTGGGGATGCTTGGGGGACGGAAGCCATAGATAGGGGAAGGGGCTTCACCGAGGCAGAGGCCAGAGGGATGGAGAGGAGGGCCAGGTGTAAGACAGAATGTGGTGAATGAGTGTGGAACAGGAGGGAGGGGCATGTTAAGGATAGTTTTGAGCTTTCTGGGCAATAAATATAGGAATACAAGAAGTGAAGGTTTGGCTGGATGCAGTGGCTCATGCCTGTAATTGCGTGCTTTGGGAGGCCAAGGAGGGTGGATCGCTTGAGCCCAGGAGTTCTAGGCCAGTCTGGGCAATGTGGAGAAGTCCCATCTCTACAAAAATTACAAAAAATTAGCTGAGCACAGTGGTGTGTGCCTGTAGTCCCAGCTACTCAGGAGGCTGAGGTAGGAGGATCACCTGAGTCCCGGGAGGTCAAGGCTGCGGTGAGCCATGATCACGCCACTGCACTTCAGCCTGGGGGACAGAGCAAGACCCTGTCTCAAAAAAAGAGAGAGAAAAAAAGTGGAGGTTTGGAGAAGAATGATAAATAATCCAGATTGACACATTGAATTTGAATTTGAGGTGACAGCAAAATATCCAGGTGGAGGGGTCCAGGAGCTTATTGGGGCAGGGATTTGGAATTCAGGAAGTATGTGGGTGCTGGTCATTGGTTACTGGTGATCGTCAGAAGGCATGAAAACGTACGTGATCACCAAGAAAAAGCACGTGGAATGGAACAGAAAAGAAACCATGAGAGAACCGCAGCCTTGGGAGGCGGGGAAAGGAGGATGAGCCAGTGGGAGAGACGGAGAAGGACTGGCCAGAAAGGGAGAAGGAAAACAGGAAGAATGCAGAACTCAGTAAAAGCAAGAGTTGCGAGAAAATCAAAGTAGCAGTGTGACACAGCGTAGATAGGTAGATTAAGCTGTTGGGGATTTATTAGTGCATTAGTGAAAGTGATTTCAGTGGAAGCCAGATTGACAGAGGCGTGGGAGGAAAAGAGGTGGAAACCGTGGCCCCCACCCTTCCAGCTGCGCAGGGATGACCACCCTCCCTCATGGAGTCATGGTCTCTGGACAACTGAACACACGAAACATTCAGAATGAAAGGCAAAGGGCTTTTCATTGTGCCCTCCGCTCCAATTCTCTTAAATCCATTCTGCTTTCGTTTAAGACCCTGAGTATTTGTTGCCAGGCTTATTTTTACGGCTGCTAAAAGTAATGCAATTGAAAGGATTAACGATATCTTTTTCTTCTTGTTTTGGAAGAAATTATTCTATTTCCACGTTTAACTTGCTGGGAGAATATGAAAAACCTGTATTCCTGGTTTTTATCAATGGAAGCTCATGTTCTCTCAATCATTTCAGGGATCAGTTTGTTGCTTTTTGCAACAAGATGATCCATCTCACACTGAAAATTTCCTATCGTGAAGTTCAGCATCATCTAGAAGAGTCAATGGATGAAGTATAAGTGTTCACAATGGAATTTCTACAACACAAAAAGAAGAGGCTGGATAAAGAAGATAAACGGAATATTGGAACTGTTCCTTTTCTATGAAAAAATAGCAAAAAAATGTTTTCCCTGTAATTATGGAGGGTTTTGTTGAGGCTATTGTTGTTGTAATTGCCATTTCTTTCTTTTGGCCAAAACTCTAGTGTATTAGGTTCTCTGGTACCATGGGAAAGACTCCTATCAGTGTTACCAGAAACATGTCTCAACATGCGCCCCATCTTACCCATGCAGAAAAGTATTTGAGATTAAATCTGCCTACATTTCTGGTTGATTCACTTAGCACCAACCACCAAGGTGCTAGTGAAATGTCATGCCGTGGCCACAGATGCCCCATCCCTAAGTGTGTGTTGTATGACAGGAGGATTCTGATGAGTGAGGGATCAGCAGGAACACCAGACCACTGCTAGAATAATGGCTTGCTGGTACAACTGATATCCAAGATAGAGACTCTGAGAGGGGACTCCTGTGTCAGTCAACAGAAGCTGAGCATGGCTGATCTGAGCAAGAAGACCATTTATTTACAGGATGGTGGGTGGCTGACAAGGATCCCTAAGAGAGCGAGGGGATCAGCTCCAAGAGGCTGCAGCCTGGATCAAGGCCTAAATTAAATTCACGCCCCGAATGGGGCAGGTGATGGCCCTGCTGTGGACACCAATGCTGCTGTGCTCTGCCGTAGAAGCTGCTGCCACCCCTCTGGCTGCTGGATGAAGCACTGCTCTACCCCCTCCCATCCCCAGCTGCTGGGGAACCTAGGTTATGCCCCTTGTACCCTCAACTGCAAGAAAGCGTGGGCATGTGGTCGGTGCCATTTCCAGTTTTAGCGGGGGTGGCTTTGTGTCCTGACATGGGGGATTCCCCGGGTACAGGAAGAGGTCACATCCTGGGCAACTAAAAACAGTGACAAATGTCATTCTCATACTTGAGAACTGGGGCTATCCTCTAACCTTCTTCACAGGCCCAGATCCATTAATGCCCTGCAGGTAGCAGATGCCAACCCAACTTTTGATTACGAATGCTCAGCCAGCAGGCACAATCAATTGTCCAGGTGTAGCTCCTCTGCGTTCAGGAGTTACACATCACAGATCGCTAATCACCTGGAAAGCTGAGCAACTTGACAATAGAGGGCTTGCTTTTTAAAGCTGTGACTCTCACAGAACTCACTTAATGTAGCCATAGCCTATTCACATTCTTTAATGAGAGGGATGGGTGTTGAGGCTCTTAATAAAACTCACCATTTACTCAATGAAAATCTCCTGGGCTGGGTCCAGTGCCTCATGCTTGTAATCCCAGCACTTTGAGAGGCCGGAGCTGGAGGATCATTTAAGTCCAGGAAAGCAGGCTGTGCAATTTGGCAAGACCCCTGTCTCTACAAAAAATGAGGAAAACTAGCTGCTTGTGGTGGCACACACCAGCAGTCCTTGCTACTCTGGAGAATGAGGCAGGAGAACCGCTTGAGGCCGGGGGATTTGAGGTTGTGGTGAGCCATGATCAAGCCACTGTTCTCCAGCCTCAGAGCAACAGGGCAAAACCCTGTTGGAAGAAAGGAAGGAAGGAAGAAAGATCTCCTTCTGACCCCTCCATGAGTATAGTTTTCATATTAAAAAAAAATGGGGACATAAAAGCATTTAAATCATCTGGTCCCTATTAGGAAGAGAAAAGATATCCTCAGCATTTTAAGACAAACCTCTCAAAAACTACTCAGAGTGGCAAGGGGATATAATCTACGGTGTTATTTGACAAGATTGCTCTTCCCAGTCACCACCCACCAAAAGAGAAAACTTGGAGCTGACTGACTGGCAAGCCATTCATTTTCTGTGAAATAAGGAAAGCACTGGGGACTTAAATGGTAAGGTTATCAAGTATCTCACATCCAAACAGCTACTTTAAAATGACTACCACCCAGGTGATGGTTTTATCCAGACAGTAATATTTGCTATTTTAAGGTTCAATATGGTACCGTGTAGACACTGAAAACTCAAGGGATTTTTCTTTGTGGTGATAACAGCTAGAGATAACATAAATTGCCTCTTATTTTGGTAACAAAGACTTGGCATGGTTTTGGTTACTATGGAGGTATCTTAATATAGTATCCTAAAAATATAGGTAATGTATTATTCCGTTTTCCTACTGTTATAAAGAACTGCACGAGACTGAATAATTTATAAAGGAAAAAGTTTGGATTGACTCACAGTTCAGCATGGCTGGGGAGGCCTCAGGAAACTTACAATCATGGTAGAAGGCGAAGAGGAAGCAAGGCACCTTTTTTATTTTTTACAAGGTAGCAGGAAGGAGAAGTGTCGAGTGAAGGCAGAAGAGCCCCTCATAAAACCATCAAATCTTCTAAGAACTCACTATGACATGAATAACATGGGGGAAACCACCCCATGATTCAATTACCTCCACGTGGTCTCTACGTTGACACGTGGGGATTGTGAGAATTATGGGGATTACAATTCAAGATGAGATTTGGGTGGGGACACAAAGCCTAATCATATCAGGAAAAGTATGACACTCACCATGTAGCCATTACTAATTTTTGTGTATTTTCATAATATTATCATTAAATGAACATTTGTTGCAAAAACAGAGAGTTCCTGCAGGCCAGTCACCCAACTTCCTGTAATGTTAAGTAACCATGACACAGTTACCAAAACTAAAAAATTATCACTGGTACAAACTATTAGCTAAACTACAGGCTTCATTTGGGTTTCCCCACCATTTCTTGTGAATGAGAGACATGTGAACCAATTTGAGCTAGAGGGTCCAAACTGCCATAGCAGAACTGCATTATTCAGACTGGCTGGGACTAAACACAGAGATGGTTCAAAAAGGCTCTAACATCTACCGCTTTATGTGCCAGTACTTCGTCATGCATGATCTAATTTCATCCTCCACAGAAATCCAGGTAGGGGAGGGTAGTGGATGCTATCAGATCCACTTCGCAGATAAGACCTTGGGACCTAGGATACCAAGCAATATGTGGAAGACAGCTGAGCTAGGAGGTAACAGAGCCCAGATGTGAACTAAGACATATCTGATTCAAAAACCCACGACCACAGCAGTACAGACTGAAGTGCGCCTAACCCAGGTGTGATGCAGAGACCCCCTCTCTCCACCAGCACTCTTGCCCAGGACCCACCTTCCACGGGTCTCTGGATCAACTGTGGCAGGTGATCCCTACGTGGAGGTTGTCCCTAACACTGACATGTGCCTCTCCATGAAACAGGGTGTTCTGTGATGTGTGGAGTCAGTTTCCACCCTTGATACCCCAACCCTGCATGTTGCAGGGGAAGCCCTCCTGGTCTCCAGCAGCCTCTGCGGCCCTCCTTATCTTGGGGTGGGTGTGGGGCGGCCCGCGGCTGGCCGGCTCCTGGAGCAGCGGGGAGGAGCGCAGTGCAAACATCCCCACGCGCCTTTTGCTTTTCTTTCCTGAGTGGTTTAAGGCTTAATTAATGTGTGTAAAGTGATCTGAAATGCGGGAATAAAAAGAGCTGGGGAAGTGCGGAGTGTGGATGATTACCTGAGGCGAGACAGCTGAGAAAGGGAGGCCCAGGGAGACAAAGAGAGGGCTGGAGAGGCTGGGAGAGGCCTCGCAGCAGCCAGCTGGTTGGCCGAGAGCCAGACGGGGCCGTTTTTTTGGCAGCGTTCTGCCCCACGCTTTCCTCCCAAGGCCTATTTCGTAGCTGTGCTTGGGAGTCAGACCCCAGGAGAAATGATTCCCAAAGGGCCTGAGCCAGAACTGAGAAGGGCGTCTGAGAAACACAAACGGTGGCCAGCTCCATGACTGGCTCTGTAAGAGGACAGGATGAGATGCCCCCCATTCGCCACTCTTGCCAAAGCAAGCCCAGGGGCAGAGGACTGGGTTTGGTCAATGAAGGAATAAATGTGACAGATATCAGAGAGACAAATGAATCAAAGTGAGTTTTGTCCATTCCTCTTGACAAGCATAGATTCATAGGACTGATTTAGTGCTGTCACCGCTAAGAGGCAATAAATCTCTTATAAAATGGTGGGTAAAAATAATGACATCCAAGTCACGTGCGATCTCACCGTCTCCTAAGCCTGCATTAGTAAAACGGTGAGGCTATCGGTTTCATGGGGAATGTCAAGGCTTGTGACTTCATAGGGTGAAGGCGGGTGGCATTTTATTGCCATTGGAAGCATACAAAGAAGCAAGTAGAAAATCTTTCTTTGAGTATAACCTGATCCCACCTATATCTAGAAAGCTAGTGTGTGTTCTGGGGATCTTCCCAATACAGTGAGGATTTCTGTGCATGCTGTGTGTATGCCAGCCTATTCTAAACTGTTAATGATGGAGGGGAAAAAAGTTTGTTTGGATAATCCAAAGTTTATACTGGGCTTTGGTTGTGTTTTAACGTCCTGCTGTGGTTAATACTTGCGCAGTTTTCTGTCTTCTGAGCCTGCAAACTGAGGATGGGGCTACTGGTGGCACCCAAGCGTGGCAATTCAAGTGAAGAGAAGGATCCTTGCTTCCCCTGGGGTTGGTTAGAGAACTTCAGAGGACTCTAATCATCCTGGCATGGGGTCAAGTGCCCACCCTGGGCCTGATCCTATGGTCATGCTATAAGATGCCTCTTCCCACTCAACACCAGGACCATTATGTGGAATAAGAAATCTCCCCCTCTGGCCGGGCGCGGTGGCTCAAGCCTGTAATCCCAGCACTTTGGGAGGCCAAGGCGGGTGGATCACGAGGTCAAGAGATCGAGACCATCCTGGTCAAACATGGTGAAACCCCGTCTCTACTAAAAAAATACAAAAAATCAGCTGGGCATGGTGGCACGTGCCTGTAATCCCAGCTACTAAGGAGGCTGAGGCAGGAGAATTGCCTGAACCCAGGAGGCGGAGGTTGTGGTGAGCCGAGATCGCACCATTGCACTCCAGCCTGGGTAACAAGAGCGAAACTCCATCNCCATCTCAAAAAAAAAAAAAAAAAAAAAAAAAAAAGAAATCTCCCCCTCAAAGGAGCCAGGTGGCCACCCTGCTTTGTGTCTACTACAGCTGAGCAGTTAAAGTGGCCAGGAGACGCTGTTGTCCTCAGCCTGTTACAGGGGCAGCCAGGACCCCCCACAGTTACTCACTGTGTCCTTTTCTGGGCATTGCACTTCGGATGGATTCCTCCTAGAGTTGTGTCTGTGTGATGCTGTTGGTGTGTGTAACATCACACATCACCCATGGGTCACTGAAGGGTCATCTGAAGCCACCAACAGTGAATTTCTTCAGGTCTGCATCTGAACGAGGATAATAATTACCTCCTAATAAGTCACCCTGTCTTCTGATATCTAAAACATTTTGGATCTAAATAATCCTCATACACTTTCCAGAGTGATCCTGATAAGACACAGACCCTTTTACAATGTGATGGTTAATTTTACATGTCAACTTGACTGGGCCACAGAGTGTCCACATATTTGGGCAACCATTATTCTGGGTGTGTCCATGAGGGTGTTTTTGGATAGGGTTAACATGTGTGGCCAGGTGCAGTGGCTCATGCCTATAATTCCAGCACTTTAGGAGGCCGAGGCAGCCAGGAGTTCAGAACCAGGGTGGCCAACGTGGTGTAACCCCATCTCTACTAAAAATACAAAAATAAGCCAGGCATGAGGCTGCACGTCTCTAATCCCAGCTACTTGGGAGGCTGAGGCAAGAGAATCGATTGAATTTGGGAGGCAGAGGTGGCAGTGAGCCAAGATCACGCCACTGTACTCCAGCCTGGGCGACAGAGCAAGACAGTCTCAATAATAGTAATAACAATAATAATAAATTAACATTTGAATAGGTAGACTAAGAAAGCAGACACCCACCCTAATGTGAGTGGGCCTCATTCAATCAGTTGAAGGCCCAACTAGAACAAAAGGCTGGCACTCCCTCTAGTAAGAGGGACCACCTGCTCCTGCCTGACTGCCTCGAGCTGGGACATTGGTTTTTTCCTGCCTTCAAACACGAATTGAAACATCAGGTCTTCCTGGGTCTCGAGCTTGCTGGCCTTCAGATTGGGACGTGTTACACCATTGGCTTTCCTCGGTCTACAGTTTGTCAGGTGCAAGTTGTGGGACTTATTAGCTTCCTTAATCACATGACCCAAAGCCTTATAATAAATCCCTTTTCTCTCGCTCTCTCTCTAATAAATACATCCTACTGGTTCTGTTTCTCTGGAGAACTCTACTACAAATAACTTTTTATTTACTAACTTTATCCGTTCATTTAAAAAATTTACTGAGCACCTACTATGTACCAATCACCATTTTATGTTCTTGTAAATTATCATTTAATAGAGCAAAGATTCCTGGCCCTGTAGAACTTATTCCTCTGTGTGTGTGTGTGTGTGTGTGTGTGTGTGTGTGTGTGTGTATGGTGGAACAGATAATGAATAACAAAAATGATAAGTAAATAGTGATGTATTAGAAAGTGGTAAGGGAAAAGGAAGAAGGAAATAAGCAGGATGAGGAGGAGCAGGAGACACTGAGAAGAGAACATTTAAGCAGAGGCTAAAGGGAGATAAAGGGGTTTGCCACGTAGAAATCACAATCACGCCCAGACCCCAGTGGCCTCTGGATCCAGCTGAGCTCTTCAGCAGAATCTGTGGACACCCTCTCATCTGAAACCTTCACTTTAGCCTCGCTGCTCCCCAGGCAGTGCCCTCGCCTGCAATCTTCATCCCCCGATGGCTTTGCCAGTGCCTAGGGTATCCTCTCCAGTGGGGACTTCCTTCTCTCCACTCTCGTATATATCTCAATGAAGTCACCCAGAAACTAATCCCAGCAGAGAGCCAAGAATGTCCCCACACTGGATAGTTAACAGGAAGTGGCAGCGTTACCTGAGGCCAGGGCCTAGAGTTACCTGAAAGAAGCCTCAGCCTGATGCAGCCACTGCTAGAGATGCCATCAGAGGCAGGAGTGACACACCAATGTCCCCTGGCTTCTTATCCTCCACTCCTCCAGTGCCCCTCCTTGGCCATATCCAGTCACTGATCAACTGACCCAAGAGTCTGTGAAACTCAGCTTGCCAGAGACAGCTCCTAGCAATACAGAGCAAGGGGCAGGCCTGGAATGGCTTAGAAGACAGCCGGCCCAGGACCGGGACAGTTGGTGTTTGAATACAGAGCACCAGTGATTTGAGAGCTTGTTTGGAGGTTCTAGCAGGGGGGCACAGTTACTTGTATACCTTTGACCAAAGACTGGTCCTCCCTTGTCAGGTCATCCTTTTGGATGGAGGACGCAGCTTCAGGAGGGATGCAGATGGAGCAGTGAAGGAGAAAGGGGACACCTGCCTAGCCAGCCAGATCAGCTGAATCAACCCTGGAGATCAATGGGGTGACAGATGTCGCAGCCAGATTGCCCTCATATCCCCAGTGTCATGGTTTTACTGCTCTGCTGAGACCACTGCACTACAATTGTTTGCCTGTCTGTGGGCTCCATATGATGAGGAGTGCCTGAGAACTTTAGTTTTTCTACCCAGAGCCTAGAACAGTACCTTGCTCAACATTTGATACATACACAATTAGATGAATGGATGAATGAATGAATGAATGAATGACAGTTTCTCCCGACCGGTACCTCTTCTGGTGTGCTCTAACTTTGAGCTAGAGGTGAACTGAGCTCACCACCAGCATTTATTCTCATCATTTGCTCCTGGTGCTGAGATTGCTTTGAGCCTAGCATTTGCAACATTTGCCAGCCACATGGATGGTGTGACTATAAAGTAATTAGACCAGTTTTCAACAAAGGGATCAAATGAATTCATCAAGTAAGTCTTGCCTTAATCCTTCCAGTCCTTCTAGGGAAGTCATATGCATTTTCCAATGATACGGCCATGCCTAGCCCTGTCCTTGTGAATGCACAAGGAAAGGAATGAATCACTTTTCAGAATGAAATGTTTCGTTTTTTTTTTTTTTTTCAGTTAAATGTCACCCAGCCCATGACCTGGCTGGTATTTAGGGACACATCATCAGATAAGTCACATTTCCTTTTGGCACAGAGGAGGAGGAAGGGGATGGCCACACACAGAACTTTACCAGGGGTGCAGGAGGCCTGAGAAGGGGTGTCCTGGAGACCCATCAGAGTTCCAGGGGTCACCAAGTCTGGACAGAGACACCTGGATCCCACTAATAGGCCATCTTGTATCTGAATTTCCAGAGTTTTTGAGGCCTTTTGGCGCTGGGACTGCTCATAGAAACCCAAGTTCAATTTGAGAAAAACTTACTCCTCCTGTGCCAAATGGAGTCAGTTCTTAATTTCTGATAAAGAGCAAAAGACGTATGGGGGATGAGGCATTGCTCAGCCTCAGAGTTTGAAGTTTTCTGTCTGCCAGGTTGCCCTGAGCAGCTCCAGGACAGAAATCTGACCACTGTGGGTGGGTCTTCCTAGCCATCTTTCTCATTTTAGCGGAGACTAACGTATTTCCAACAAGCCTCCTATTTCCTTACTGGTCAATTGCTGCTCTGAGACAGGTAAGAAATGATGGCTAAAGAAACCTGCCTGTGTTTTTTTGTTTCAGATACTTCATTTTCTGCAGTAGTTACAGAGAAATAGTTGGGAGGCCAGGTGATGCACTCAAAAAACAGGGATTGTTGGAAGCAGAGATAGGATGGGATTCTAGCTGCTCTGCTCACCAGCCATGTGATTTTTGGACAAGTCACTTTACCTTTTGGGACCTCCACTTCCTCATTTGAAAATTGCAGATTATTGTATCTGATTTCTCCCAGAGGTGTGGTAAAGATCGCAGGAGATGTATGTGCAAGTAATTTAAGATTGACAAGTGTAACATACGACAACTAGTTCTTTGCATGGATATAAGGCATTAGAGAAAGTGCCTTTGATGTTTAATTAATACTAAAAATCTTCCATTACACTTGTTTAGATAAAATTGGAAAGGGGGAGGGCAAGAGTACTTTTCAAAGGGACGTTTTCTGCTTCAAAAATAGAAATCAGAAAGCACATATTTGATTTTCCTTATGGTGTAAACCACAGTGCCATTGTTATTAGCAGTTCTACAGAATTGTGACCTTCAAACTTGGTGATATCAAAGACTGAAAGAAAACTCCCAGTCTTGAAGGCTTTCAAACAGGCTTTTCAAACTAAAGCACTTTTATTTTGAATTAAGGGCTAATAGAATTGTCCTCTTAAATGAGCACTTGCAAGATTAAAAGTTGCTTTCCAGGTGGGCTGCAGTAAATGAATGTGCCGAGAGGTTGCCGAAAGTCCTTTTGGGGGCAAAGGAGGGGAATCTGATTTTCCCCTTTGTGAAAGAGAAACCTGGAATTTACAGTCTTCCTAATTGTACAGGAGCTGATTTGTGTATACATCTAGGATCATCATTTACTTTCAGTTTACTGAATTTGTGAATTTTCGCATTTGTTTTAATTTGTAATTAAGTTTTCTCTATGAGGCACACCATATGCCACCATTAATTCTTTCTCGTTGATTTCTTAGGAGATACATGAGTGCATATTTTGATGCAATTTTTGAGGTCTTTTGAAAATCAAATGACTACATGTTTAGCCATATGGGGCTTTGTTATTTAAAAGAGCATATTATAAAGTAAAGAAAGCAAAATGCAAAAGGGCCTGTCAACAGGGGAAAAATATTGGAAAAAACAGTTTAAAACGTTTTAAATACACACATTTTCAACCTTTTTTCTTTTTAGCGTTATATTTTTGAAACCTATCTTTATCGATCCCGTACCGTTCTCACCGTCTGTGAACCGCCAATGTCACCAGTGCACCGGACAAGCCCCTCTCTGCCAGGTACTGCCCTGCTCTTACCCTGGGGCTGCAGATCCTGGCATCTGCCTTCTAAGAGTTCAGTGGGAGCCAAGGTCTTTCTTTTGAACATCGTGTGCCAGCGTTTGACATTAAGCTCCAGCTCATCCGCACGCCCCGCGGCCGCTTTCGCAAGGGGCCGAGGGGGTGGCGGCCTGGCCCGGGGACTCGCGGCGCTGGGAGCCGCCTGCCCTCGGTGCGGGCTGCAGATCGGGCCGCGAGGCGGGCGCGCGGCGCGCACTAGGACCCAGCAGGGCTCCAGGCCCGGGTGGGAGCCGCGCCGCCGACCCCGGGCGGGCGCCGGGCGCAGGAGCCGGGGTTCCGGCCGCGATCGGCTGCAGCTCGGCCGGGAGACGGCGCGACCCGGCGGCGGGGCCACCCGCGAGTCCAGCGTCGCCGCAGCCCCCCAATGCGGCCGCGAGAAGCAGCTGGGGGGGCAGGCGATCGAAGGTAACGAAAATGGGGCTCATTTCCTGCCTCCTGATCTGCTCGGGTTTAGCATTGTCACGAGAAGCCCTCCGTGTTCAGGCTGCTGCATTTTGGGGCACCCTTTGATTTTTTTTTTTAAGGTGTCCGCCCCCCTATTTCCACCTGGTTTCAGATTGATTTATAGCTTGCAGCCCGTGTGGGAAAGATCCAGCCATGGCAAGTTGCTTATTTTCATTAGTTTTGTCTCAAAAGTAAGTTCAAAAAAAAAAAAAAAAAAAAAAAGTTTCTCAGGAATGTGTGGATAGTCGTTTTTTAAATTTTTTTTTAAAAAAATCGCAGACAAATGGATATTTATAAAAATAACCAAATAATTGATGCAATTCTGTTAATTATTTCTAGGGAAGCCCACTTCTGTGGGCTCCCCGGGCGTTACTTTTATTTTCAAGGAAGGAACGTGTTAAACGTGGAGTTTGTTTGGCTGGGCAGAGTTTACAGCATTGCTGTCGCAACTGTTTTGCTATCAATTATAAACAGTGTCAAATCTATGGGCAGTTTCAGCTTCTTTTCAAATACTGTAACTGGTTATCCTGATGTGACATCTACAGATGAGTTCCCACTGAGGGCAAGAAGAAGATTTCTCTTTTTGGAGAAACATTGTTTTGAGGGCAAAACCATGATTGCCGGCTGGGAAGGCTGAAAGACTATTTTTCATGCTTTGTTTATACTCCCGGGACGACATTTGGGGAAGAGAAATGTAATCTTTTCTCGGGAGCTTTTAATTGTGGGATTATTAATTTATTTAATTTATTAGTTTCAATTGGCTGGACTCGGGGAGCCCTCCGTCACAGGCTGTGCTTAAGGTGACACATTTGCTAGCAGTTGGGACACATGATTGCAAATGTAAAATGTGTCTCACCCGAAAGGACTGGTCTGCTGGAAGCTCCCATGTGGAGCTGTGGTAGGCAGGGTGCGACTGGCTCATTGAGGAAAAGAGGGAATCGTTTTCCTTAGCTAAGGAAGACATCCTGTTATATTCCTTTTGTTCCCTGTTTTTCATTGATCGCCGGCTCTGCCTTGGAGAGGAGAGCAGCTCGGAGGGTGCAGAGCTCCGAAGGCTGCACGAATGACTGGAGCCCACTTTAACTCTCACCCTGATTGGTCAGTTAGATTGAGACTTAGGAAAACAGTCACCCAAAACCTTCTTTTAAAATCGTGCTGTAATTTCAGCTTCGCCCTCTTGTGCACAGATTTCTGCAGGGTCGGTTTTTCATTCGGGTGCAGTTTGCTCGAGATACCTTTATGTTTAATTTTTTGTTGTTGTTTCTATCCAGATAAAGTAGGCCATTTTGGTGACAAATTTCTTTGCAGACGTCAGCTACTAGCTTGCATGTATAGATACAGCACTTTACAATACCTTCTCAGTGATTTCTGCTCGTAAGTTGTAGAATGCAAAGTTGTTCAACTTAGAATAATGATTCCTAACCGGTTTTGAATCCAAGTCGTTAAAAAGCACCATCAGTAGATGGATGCTTAACTGTATCATTACTTTGATAATTTAAGTGCCTGATGCATTAGCAGGTTTCATGCACTAAGTCTAAAACTGTGACAGTGAAAGGAAAAGACGACTAAAAGCAAACAATCAAAATCAGCCTGCACACCATTCTAAGAGATTGTGATGTCTGCTTTGAGGAGAATGCGTTTCACATCCAAGAAGGGCACTCTGCACCATATAGGAATATGAATTAGTAAACACTGTGAAATATTGTATGTGTAAGACAAACTGTAAAGCCCATGCACATCTTCATTTGAGCCTTTAAAGCGATTTCATTAAAGAAGTACTGTCCCAGAAGTTGTTAAACGTATAAACACTTTTCTGATTGGCTTAAAAATTTAGACACAGGAAGTGGATTGTATCTAATGACCGATGAGTGGAGACATGGTTGTCATGGAAACCGAGAAGAGTAACCCCACCCCACCCCCACTACACATACATACTCTACCATGACCACCACTTAAAAAGAAACAAAAACAAAAACAAAACCTGCGTGTCATCACAGATGCCTGGAGAACATGCTGGCTTCTGTGAGCTTTCCCACAGCATCTGCTGAAACCTGAGATCGTGCCTGTCAAATCAAGGTCATTTTACAACAACCACCAAAAATGTGGTCTCCTAGATTTCATAACCGTATTTTTATTAGAAATATTTGAGGAAAGAGCCTTACACCAAGAATGAGCCCTCAGGCTTACCTTGCATTTTGCTACCTCTGAGCTGTGCCAGGGAATGCTACGACAATGTATTTGAACACTTAATTGTGGAATCAAACTGATTTGTGTGTCTACTGTTAGAACAAGACTCTTCTGAGAGCCAGAAAGATTAGAATATTACTTGTGGATGACGAGTTATCTGGGGAAGTTATAATGAGGTGTTTGTGTTTATAAGAGGGTTCAAAGTTGAACTCAAGCAATTGAACTTATAGACCGGTGGCATTTTAGAACCCTACTCTAAGGCTGCATTTGTGTGTTGTGGGGGTGGGGGCTATCTGGTGGGGGGTGAAGGGGAGGGATGAAGATTTCCTGGTACTTTGGGAAATATAAAAGAGGGTGTTCTCTGAAGCCAACCAGGGAAAGGAAAATTCCTAAATGAAAATAAGGACTGTTTCAAAACTGCAATTATTATTATCCAGTTGACTTATAATAGAAAAGTTTCCCCTTTTGTGGATGGGGAAGAGTGCTTTTGTTTTTAGGATAATTGAGACATTCCCAATATCAAAATTGCAAATATTTCTAGTATCTTGGTAATGATTTCCATGAGGACTATAAAGAAAAAAGTTTGGAGACCTCCCCTCCCTTTCCCCTCCACCCCCAATCCAGTTCATTTTGCTAAGCAAAAAATAACCAAAGAGGCCCAGTGATTGAACTCTATAAATAATAAAGCAAATGCGTTTCTTGTATTTTTCTAATCTTGTTAATGGCAGTCTTCAAATTTTACATTCTTGATATACACTTAGAAATATCTTAAGTCATGACCATTTAAAGCATTGAATAGCTTTATCTTAATTGATAATGGCCAGTTTTAAAACTTATTCAATTAGCAGTTTGATCTTTTTTTAAAAAAAGCAGTAAATTTCCCTTGTTTTCATCAACTAATTTCATGGGGAGTGGGGAGGAGAAGAGTCCTAACTCTATTTTAATGTTTATTTAATATCCTGCATGTATGTCATAGAAATAAATACTTTAGAAGTTAAATATTTGACAACATGGGATTATGAAATGTATGCTAAAAAACCCAGATATTTAACTGATTGGGACTTGGTAAAGAAGATTAAGTTTAATGGCACAACTGGTCTCTTTTAGCAAGGATTTCCTGTAGGAGCTTTCTTATCTGCAAGTGTGTTCATTGGCAGGAAACATGTCAGTTGCTTGTTTTTACAAACTGAAGGAAATGAATGGGATTTGTTGGTTTCTCGAATCTACCTTCATTCTCTATTGTCTTTCAAATAGTTGGCTCAGAACACTTAATTTCTAAAGGGGCTTCGGAGGGGTACAATTCATTCTCTACAAACCTGTAGCATTTAGATTTCTTTCTTTCTGGTTTTGGAATTAGGAGAATGGATCATGGTACGATCATTTGCAACATATTTTACTAATACAAATGAACAAGGTGTTCAATAAAATTCCAATTCATTTTCAGTTGTCAGCTAGTTACTCACATACTCACTGAAGCTGCTGTTTTTGAATGGCTATGCCAAATTTCTAATAATTATTCGAGAGTACCAACCAAATGCCGGTGTTGATTTTGGATTAGTGTAGAGAGGTAAAGAGAAAGAGACAGCTTCATTCTTCTCATTGCTTATAACAAAAGGTCCATAAAGAATACATGTCAGCTATATAACAACCTTGCTGATAGCAAAAAAAAAAAAAAAAAAAAAAAAAAAAAAAAAAAAAAAAAAAAAAAAAAAAAAAAAAAAAAAAAAAAAAATCGAAATTGGGGATGGGTAGGCTAAATCCAGTATATAGTACACGTGAGAAAAACAAATTTTAACTTTGAAAGGATTTACTGTGCAGAAGTCCGGATTAGTTTTTAAATGTTGAAAATAAGTGTATTTAATTGCTTCAATTCCAAGATGTTTCAAATTCGGGTAGAGGAGAAAAGGGAAAGCTTCTTTAAAGGAAAATGAGTGCTTCCACCTCCATTTGCAGAGAGCAGCCTGGTGAGGGAGGCCAGGAGTGCCTGAGGGAGACAGAACCATTTATTGCAATGGTTTTCACACATTTTTGTAGAAATCATTTTTGTTTTATACTTAGCACCAAATAGAATCTTATGCAAGACCCTAATATATGAGTCAAATAAAAACAGAGCTACTCTGAGGGAACCAGGAGCCCAGAGCCTGCGATCGTCACCTGGGCTATGCCCAGGGAACACTCTAGAACCCAGTGCCGCTGTGTACACAGTTTGAAAAGCACTGCCTCTAAAATATTCTCTGAAGAAGACCTTGGGGAGTTGCTTGCAGGGCCCTGGAACCTCTTAGCAAAACAGAGAACTTTTTTTTTTTTTTTAAGATGGAGTCTCACTCTGTCTCCAGACTGGAGTGCAGTGGCGTGATCTTGGCTCACTGCAACCTCCGCCTCCTGTGTGCAAGCGATTCTCCTGCCTCAGCCTCCTGAGCAGCTGGGATTGCAGGTGTGTGCCACCATGCCTGGCTGTTTTGTATTTTTAGCAGAGACAGGGTTTCACCATGTTGGCCAGGCTAGTCTCAAACTCCTGACCTTGTGATCCACCCCCCTCAGTCTTCCAAAGTGCTTGACAATTTAAGAGGCTGCTTGAGTAGGGAAAAGATAGCAATTAGCGATGTAATACAGCGTACCTTAGGAAGCCTACATGCATATAGAAAAAGATGACTGACCACGAGCATGAAAGAGCCCTGGCCCAGTCCATAATGAGAGAGAGGGAAAGAATATTTTTAGGGGTTACTTATAAACCAGGGCTCCCTTTCCTTGCAAATAATAGGAACATCACATGGGGGTGTTTGAGATTAGTTGGTTATAATTTTGCCGGAATGCATGGTTTATTCTGTTACCACCTCAAGATCTCTGTTCTACCACTGTTATTTTATTAGTCAGTGAAAATAATTTCATATGAAGTGTCATTCATGAAATGAAAATTTGCCAAGCTATATAAATCTGCTTGGCAGACTCAGTAGTGTTTTGAGTGTTGAGTAAAATGATAACACACAGATGATATTTGCATATCATCAAATATATTCACATTATCTCCTCAATTATGAGATTGTTCTGAAATGGCAGTGTTGAGATCAGGCTCAGTTTTCCCCCTGACATCCCAGAAGCTATCAGTATTGAGGATTTCTAGGGGTGGCAGACAGAGGAATCCCCTTCAGTTCCACTCTTGATTTTCACAGTCACAAGATTCACCTGTGCCTGGTATGGAGGTGAGAGGTCAGCAGACTCTTCATTCAGGCAAACCATAGCAGAACTGTGCTTCTCCTGACCATGGCCAACCCCTCTGCATCATTTTCTCAGAGGCACCCAGTAGAGGAGTCTGTGGAAGTAGAAAGGACGGACCCTTCTGTACATTTTCCTGTTACTTTCATTGTGCTTGCCATGTTTCTACTACCTGCATGGGGTTAGAAATGATGATTAAAATAATAAGATTTCCAGGAAGCCACACATCTTCCAATAATTTGTGCTGGGGGAAAAAAAATTTATATATATATATATATATATATATTCTATATATATATATATATATATATAGTATTTCCTTTACAAAGAGGAAACTGGCATAAGGACCAAATAGTTGTCTGTGATAATGGTGAAATGATTGTGGTTAGCTATTGAATTGTGTTGACTGACGCTTTTCATGTTGAGGCTGTTTAAAGCTATCTCCTTCCTCCTTCCACCTGCATTTCAAAAAAGAATGAGTGTGTAACCAACAGAACCATCCCAGGGTGTGTTTATGATAAAACAGAGCAGGGCTTCTTTGGCAGTGAGCATTAAGCGCCCAGGTTTTGGGGGACTTTCTTTTTGAATGGAAGGATACATGCCAGTTACCAGGACCTTGCTGAAGTTGCTAACAGACGGCTTCTCCAAATGTGTGCCTAGTACCTTTGCAGATGCCACTTTCTTAAGGGTCAGAGAGTAGCAGTTCCCACTTGGAGAGGGATTTTAGTATATTATACAAGCTTAGATTTTAGATAATGTAAGAGTTTGTTTTTGTTTTTTGTTTTTGTTTTTGTTTTTTTTGAGACAGAGTCTTGCTCTGTCTCAAGAAAAAAAGGCAGTGGCACGATCTCAGCTCAGTGCACCCTTCACCTCCCAGGTTCAAGCAATTCTCCTGCCTCAGCCTCCCAAGTAGGTGGGACCACAGGTGCACACCACTATGCCCAGCTAATTTTTTGTAGAGATAGGGTTTCCCCATGCTGGCCAGGCTGGTCTCAAACTTCTGACCTCGTGACCCCACTGGCCTTGGCCTCCCAAAGTGCTGGGATTACAGGTGTGAGCCACTGTGCTTGGCCTTTTCTTTAATTTTTTTTTTCAAGGCAGGGTTTCATTCTGTCACTGTCACCCAGGTTGAGTGCAGTGGTGCAGTCATGGCTCACTGCAGCCTTGAATTCCTGGGCCCAAGCAGTCTTTCCACCTCAACCTCCCGAGTGGCTAGGACCACAGGTGTGTGCCACCACACCCGGCTGATTTTTTAATTTTGTAAAGATGGGGTCTCCCTGTGCTCCCCAGGCTGGTCTCAAGCTCAGCTAAAGCAATCCTCCTACCTAGGCCTCCCAGAGTGCTGGGATTACAGGTGTGAGCCACTGCACCCAGTCAGTTTAAGAGATCTCGTTGCACTCTGAAATTTCCTAATCAGCAAACTGAATACTTTTGCAGGCTTTAAAAAAAAACAATGACTCTATAATGACTATTTAATAAATTTTTTTTTTTTTTTTTTTTTTTTTTTGAGACGGAGTTTCACTCTTGTTACCCAGGCTGGAGTGCAATGGCGCGATCTCGGCTCACCGCAACCTCCGCCTCCCAGGTTCAGGCAATTCTCCTGCCTCAGCCTCCTGAGTAGCTGGGATTACAGGCACGCGCCACCATGCCCAGCTGATTTTTTGTATTTTTAGTAGAGACAGGGTTTCACCATGTTGACCAGGATGGTCTCGATCTCTTGACCTCGTGATCCACCCGCCTCGGCCTCCCAAAGTGCTGGGATTACAGGCTTGAGCCACCGCGCCCGGCATAAATTTCTCTAAATTAAGACCATCATGTTATTTCTTGTGACTAGATTTCGCATTTAGAATGGCCTCTTGACACTTTTGGGGAAGTGTGGCAGTATTGGGTGATACAGAAAAATCACATCACACTGGCGAGGGGCCTTCATTTATCAGATGCTGCTCTCTACAGTATTTTTTTTGCGTCTCATATTAACTTAGTAATACTGCTAATATCTAATGAGAATATGCATTAATGTCCCATTCTACAGATGAAGAAACCAAGGCAGCTGTGTTCCCAGAGTCACACGTTCTTTGGTACCTGACTACTAATATTGTTCACCATCAAGTTTTCTGACTCCAAATCCCAGGCTTTCTGCTGAGACTGACCATCTCACAACTGTACCTCTGTTTCTGTCCCAGGCTTGAAGACTTCCCCCGCCACACTTAAAATGGAGTTCCCTTTGGGAGGAAAAATGCAGGGTGGGTTGGGGAATATCTGCTGTAATTCCCGCTAGAAATAGGATTTTGCTTCTTGACATTCTGTGTTCTCACATGTGACCATTAGTGATGGCAGGGGCTTTTTGGGTCCCTTGTCAGTGATTATTTTTCTTTATTTGTCTTTACCTTTTGGCTTTCTCTTCATCTACCCCTGAGTACATTTACCTACTTGGTAAATGCAAAGTCCTAATTCCAGAATTACCCAAAGATTATACCCAGTCTAACTGCTGGCATTAGGTCTAACTCACAAAACAGATTTCCTAGACAACACTCACATTTACATTTGGTCTGAAAGGCTCAACAAACTCAGGTGTGCAGATACAGTGACATGTCCTTGATTTCTTTCAGAATAAGAAAGAACTGGCTTAAGTCAGCAGATCAGCAAGCTATTCAGTGTCTTCTTTTTGGGGCTCCCTCATGCCCCTAAATCATACAGAGTCTACAGAGACCAAGTTAGGGTGGGGTTCAACTTGATTTTTTCCTCTAAGCAGGAGCTCTGCTCTTGCAAGAATATAGGGGGATCTTGAAAATTAAATCATCAACTGGGCATGCCACTGTGCCTAGTATGTGTGTGACCAGCTAGAACTAGCAATAGAACAGATGTAGACATTCTCAGTCAAACATGTGTTCACTAGTTTTCTAATTCTCTTAAAGAGTTCAGGTGACTGATCAGAACTTGATGGAACTAATTAATATTTCACAAGCCTGATTTCACTTATTTCACATGTATGAAATCATTTTAAAGAATTAATCAAGGGAAATCCCAAAGACATATGCACAAATTGGGGAAACAAATCATCTGCACGTTCATTCAGTAAGCAGTTATTGGGCACCTACTGCATACCAGGAACTGTGCCCTATGATAGGGATATGAGGGTGAAAAAATCACTCCCGGACAGACTATGACCTGTTCTGTAACTCTAATAGGCTTCTTAACTGGAAATATCCCCAAATGTGGCTCTTTTGAAGTTCATCTTCTGAGCAGATATAGACAGATTGAAGTACCACCCTCCTGAGCTGGTTCCTGGAGATATTAAGCCTTTGGTTTTAATTTAGAAACAGACCCTGCAAGGAGGATTGAAAGGTGGAGAGTTTACTTGAGAGACTGTCCCAGGAAGATACCAGTAGGTGCAGGACAGGGAAATGAGGAAGGGAAGGCAGCCAATAGTGAGTTATCCCATCAGACCCCATTGTGGGCGGTGGAGTTTAGCCACACTGGGGCACACAGGGCACCTTTGCCAGCCACGCTGCTTTCGGTTATGGGTTGAAGACCGCTCTCAGGGGGTGTTGATACCAGTACTTGAGATCTATGAAAGCTGTCAGAGTAGTCTTCAGCCAGAGAAGGTTCTCAGGACTTCTTGATGCCATTGGTAGCAGCTGGTGGTTGGGCTGGCATGCCCTGAGATGGTAAGGCCTGAAAGCCACGTGGCCAGGCCATCAGCAGCTTCTGTTACCACTCTTTACTCTTCAGCTCTTTCTACAGTCTTAGAACGACACATGTTTTAGAATAATCTTTTTTTTTTTTGAGACTGAGTCTCTCACTGTCACCAGGCTGGAGTGCAGTGGTATGATCTTGGCTCACTGCAACCTTTGCCTCCCAGGTTCAAGCAAGTCTCCTGCCTCCACCTCCCCAGTAGCTGGGACTACAGGCATGTGCCACTACACCCGGCTAATTTTTTTTTTTTCTTTGAGACAAGAGTCTCGCTCTGTCACCCAGGCTGAAGTACAGTGGCGAGATCTCGGCTCTCTGCAACGTCTGCCTCCTGGGTTCAAGCGATTCTCCTGCCTCAGCCTCCCGAGTAGCTGGGACTACGGGCGTGCGCCACTATGCCCGGCTAATTTTTGTATTTTTAGTAGAGAGGGGTTTCACCATATTGGTCAGGCTGGTCTCGGACTCCTGACCTCAGGTGATCCACCCACCTCGGCCTTCCAAAGTGCTGGGATTACAGGCATGAGCCACTGCGCCCGGCCAGAGTAATGATTTTTAATACTCCCTTCAACATGAAGATCCTGGCAGAGTGGTTTTTTAGTCTGAACAGTGGGAACAAGAGGAGTGCCGGAAGTTCAGAGGTTAAACATTTAGGCAGAAATTATCCATAAGAGCCCTCATTTTTTCTCCCTCGGTTACAACCATTATCCTTACTTCTCGGGCTAGAAAACTTGGACACCCCACCCCCTCGTTTTACATCCCATATATCTAATTTATCACCAGGGCTTCTTGTTACTTTCTTTGAAATCCACCCCCTGTTCACCTCCACAACTTTCATGGATGCTTCACTTCAAAAAAACTACAGGTAACCTTGACCATGCTCTGGAAGACTTCTGTCTCTAAAACTGTCTTGAAATACGGGCTTTGAAGCTAGACTTTGTGTTCTCAGACCTCCTCCCTGCCACCTAACAGCTGTGTGACTTTAGGCAAGTTACTTGTCCTAAGACCCAAGTCTTAAGTAATATTTCCATAAGTAATATGGAAATAAAACTCAGTAATGTGGAAATCCTGAAAGGATTATTAGGAGGGCTAAACCGTGAGTCCCTGAAAAGCACTCGGCATAGAGCCTGGCACAACTCAAATGTTTGTAGCTATTTTTATTGTTACGTTGTCAATGTTGCTGTCTGTGTTCCTTGTCTACTAAGAACCTTGATGTCAGCCTGGGCAACACAGCAAAACCCCATCTCTACAAAAAATACAAAAATTAGCTGGGTATGGTGGTGTGCACCTGTGATCCCAGCCACTTGGGAGGCTTGATGTGGGAGGATTACTTGAGCTTGGGGGGTTGAGGCTGTAGTGAACCATGTTTATGCCACTGCACTCCAGCTTGGGTGACAGAGCGAGACCCTGTCTCAAAACAGAACCTCGATGGCTTTTCATTGCCTGGTCTACCAAGTCTCTCTTTTTCTGCCTAACTTTCAAGTTTGTTTGTTTGTTTTGAGACGGAGTCACTTTGTCACCAGGCTGGAGTGCAATGTCACAATCTCGGCCCACTGCAACCTCTACCTCCTGGGTTCAAGTGATTCTCCTGTCTCAGCCTCCCAAGTAGCTGGGATTACAGGCATGCACCACCACACCTGGCTAATTTTTTGCATTTTTTGTAGAGGTGGGGTTGCACCATGTTGGCCAGGATGATCTCGATCTCTTGACCTCACGACCACCCGCCTGGGCCTCCCAAAGTGCTGGGATTTCAGGCGTGAGCCACCGTGCCCGGCCTCGAGTTCTTTTATAATCTTGCTTTACTTATTTGACGGCTTAGAGAATGCCCCAGAATCTAGTTGATGTCTATTCACTCCTGAACTTGCTGTGGTCCTTCAAGCTCCCAGCCTTTGTGCATCTGGTTCCCTGGCTACAACCTTCCTCCTCCATATTGTACAATTACCACCTTGATTCACTGGAAAACTCCATGTGTAGAGGAAATACAATTTGTTAATTCTCTCTACAGTGAGCCTTCCTCCCCAGCACACACCCACTGATCGTCAGAGAAAGATTAAGTTTGGATCACACCCATCAAAAAACTTAGTTGGCTCTGCTAATCCAAACAGTTCCTTAAGATAATTTGAGTTTTTCCAGGGAAACAACGCTCATTCCCTCAGGTTGTCTTGCCTGCCCATCCCCAGTTCTTTGCCTAGGATAGTGTGTATGGGAAGGAATGTCGACCTTGCCCTTTTGTTTACTTGTTATGAAAGAGGAACAAACTCAGGGTTCGTAGGCTCGGTGGCCTCTGCTCTTGGAGGCAAGGTTTCTTGCCTTCTGGGAGCAGCTTATTTAGCTATACTAGCAGTTGAAGTCTGTGGTTTTATAACAGGTGGTCTAATCTAGTGGTTTTCAAAGACCCACAGTAAGATGTAGACACATTGTACACCACATGTATAGGTATGCTGTAGATAGATGAAATAAAAGTTTTTGTAAGATAGCATGTATGGTTGAAGCATACATTTTACAAGATTTTCTCATTCTTGCTACACTTAATCCATATTGACCTACCCTATTCTATTTTAGTTAAGAAAAGAAAGATTGGATGGGTTCCAATAAGTGATGCACAGTTTGCAAAATATGTCAGTCCCGTCGTCCTCTTGGCTTTATCAGAACCTCTGTGGCACACCCTGCCGACTTGGACCCACCTCTGTGTCCATGGGCAGCAAACTTGAGTCTTTTTTTTTAAGACAGAGTCTCTCTGTTGTCCAGGCTGGAGTGCAGTGAGGCAATCTCGGTTGATTGCAACCTCCATTTTCCTGGGTCCAAGCAATCCTCCTGCCTCAGTCTCCCGAGTAGCTGGGATTACAGGTGTGCACCATCATGCCTGGCTCATTTTTGTACTTTCAGTAGAGATGGGGTGTTCACCATGTTGGCCAGGCTGATCTTAAACTCCTGACCTCAAGTGATTCGCCCACCTCGGCCTCCCAAAGTGCTGGAATTATAGGCGTGAGTCACCAGGCCTGGCCCAAACTTGAGTCTTAGCCACTTCCTCCATCCAGCCACTGACCTGGTGGTCTTTGCATGGGGTCCCTTCTGCTGGCCACAACCGACCTTGAGGCATGCTCACTGCTCTCCAGCATCTTAATGCCTGTTTGCAAAAATGTCTGTTTGCAAAAGCGCTGTGCCGGTTAACATCCTTACCAACATGAAGTCTCTATTGTTTCACATTCTCGCTGACATTTAATATTGTCAGACTTTTAACATTTTTGCCCATTTAGTAGGTGTGAAATAATCTCATTTTAATTTTAATTTTCTTGGTTATTAATAAGCTTAAGCATCTTATGTTTATAGGTCATACATGTTTCTTCATTTGTTTATTGGTCATATATGTTTCTTCATTTGTGAAGTATTTGTTTGCGTGTTCTATTTCAGTCTTGAGTCCACCCAGAATTGTTTTTTGTATATAGTGTGAGGTAGATATATAGTTTTATTTTTATGCTACACACATACTCTCCAAATTTTGCGCATTTATTAGATACATATGTTCAGGCATGAGAAGTCCTATAATTCTCTTTTCTTATCAAATTTTTTTTTTCTTTTTTACTGGCTTCAATGCTTAACCTTGATGTTACAAAATTTTGGTATCAATGTTTTTCTATCCTAAAATAAGTCAGAGAGCTTTCCTGTTGTTTGGAATAGTCTGCATAAGACTAGAATTATGTATACCTCCACACAGTGGTCACCTGCTGATAGGAGTCATCTATTTATCTGGAAGTGGTATTTTAGGAAGATTTGCAACTATTAATTCAATTTATTTTATAGTAAGACTAATCTGGTGTGCTATTTCATTTTGAATCCACTTTAGCAATTTATGCATTTCTAAAAATCTGTTGATTTCATCTTGGTTTTAACTTTAGGAGGCATAATGATTGTTTATAATAGCCTCTAATTACTATTTTTAATCTCTGTGCCATCACAGTTTTTCATTTGTAATATCTTACGTTTTCTTGATCAGTATAACCAGAATTTTGTTACTGTTATTAGTGTTTTCCAAAAAAATTTTAGTTTCTTGGGTCTTCTCCATGGTCCCTCTTTCTGTTTAATATCCTTCTTTTTTTTTTCTTTCTTTTTTTTTTTTTTTTTTTTTTTTTTTTTTTTGGAGACTGGATCTAGCCCGGCTAGAGTGCAGTGGCTCAAGTAGCTGGGACTATATGGGACTATTGGTGTGCACTACCACACCTGGTGAGTTTTTCACTTTTTAGAAGAGATGAGGTCTTGCTATATTGCTCAGGCTGGTCTTGAATTCCTGGACTCAAGTGATTGTCCTGCGCTCTCTCTCAAAGTGCTGATATTACAAGTGTGAGCTACTGCATTCAGCCTCCTTTTACTTTCTGCTTGTATCTTTATTCTTCTTACTCTTTTGTGTCTACTAGAGTATAAAACTTTTATTTATTTATTTATTGAGACAAAGTCTTGCTCTGTCATCAGGCTGGAGTGCAGTGGCGCAATCTCAGCTCACTGCAATCTCTGCCTCCTGGGTTCAAGCGATTCTCCCGCCTCAGTCTCCCAAGTAGCTGGAACTACAGGTGTCTACCATGCCAGGCTAATTTTTTGTATTTTAGTAGTGACAGGGTTTCACCATGTTGGCCAGAATGGTCTCAATCTGCTGACCTTGTAATCTACCTGCCTTGGCCTCCCAAAGTGCTGGGATTACAGGTATGAGCCACCGCCCAAATTTTCATTTATAGTATGTTAATAAAAACATATTTTTTCTAATAAAATAACCTTTGTGTCCTGATATTTAAGCTGTATCTTTTATATATGACATGTAGCTAGTGTTTTTGTGCAGTCTGAAAATAATTATCTTGTATCTGAAATATATAATGTATTTATACTTATTGTAATTACATGTATATTCTAATTTAGTTCTTCATTTTATTTACATTTTTTATCTTGTAACTGAAATATATAATGCATTTCTATTTATTGTAATTACATGTATATTCTAACTTAGTTCTTCATTTTATTTACATTTTTCCTGCCTCTTCCGTATTTCTTCTTTTTTTTTTTTTGAGATAGAGTTTCCCTCTTGTTGCCCAGGCTGGAGTGCCATGGTGAGATCTCGGCTCACCGCCACCTCCGCCTCCCGGGTTCGAGCAATTCTCCTGCCTCAGCCTCACGAGTAGCTGGGACTGCAGGTGTGACCCATCACACCCAGCTAATTTTTGTATTTTTAGTAGAGACAGAGTTTCACCATGTTGACCAGGTTGGTCTCCAACTCTTGAACTTGTGATCCGCCTGCCTTGGCTTCCCAAAGTGCTGGGATTACAGGGGTGAGGCACCGTGCCCGGCCGCTCTTTTTCTTTCTTGCTTTCTTTTGAATTAATTATTTTGTCTTATTTTATATATTCTATAGTTTGGAAGTTTTATACTCTATTATGATTCATTTAGTGATCCTCTAGATAAGATATTTCTAGATCCTTTTCTAGTGGTTCTTTAGAAATTTTAGCATGCATACTTATCAAGGCCTAAAGCCAACTAGTATCTTTCCTCTCCTCCCAAACAGTGCACGGACCTTAGACCACTTTACTCCAATCCCTGCTCCCCCAATTTAGGTTTCATTTTTGCCCAGTGTTTTAGTTTTATCTTTTTTTTTTTTTTTTTTTAATTTTATTTGTAATCTCACAGATTACTTACTATTGTTTTAAACCAGAAACGGTTTTGCAGATTTACCCATATGTTTACTACATTCTTTGCTTATAATTCCTTCCCCTAACCCACCCACTTTATCACTTCTTTTAGATTTCATTTAGTGAGGATAAACTGATAGAAAACTCTTTCAGCTATTGTTCATTGGAAAAATGCCCATTTCTCCCTTGTTCTTAAAATAGAATCTTGCTAGGTATAAAATATATTTTTGCCAGATATAAAATTATGGTCATTTTTTCTCAGGATATTAAATATGTTCACTTGTTTTCTGACTGGCACTGTTGAGAAATCAATGCTAAGTCCTGTTGCCATTTATGTTGAAGATGTTTCTTCAGGAGTAACTTATGACTGTTTTTAAGATGCCTTCTTTGTTTTTGGTGTTTGGCAATTTTATCATAAAGTGTTCAGATGTCAATTTATTTTTATGTGTTTATCTTGCTTGGAGGTTTTGGGGCTTTATGACTTTGTAGATTGGCTTTCTCACCAGAACTGGAAGATTCTCAGACTGTTATTCCTGCTCTATGCTCTTTCTCATCTAATTCCAGGTTTCAAATTAAGCATGTTAAACCTTTGTTCTGTCCTTTCTATGTTTCGGCTTCTCTGTCGTCTTTTCTATCTCTATATTTCTGTGTGCTGCAGTCTAGATAATTGGGGCAGTCTCTTTCTCTGGGTTTCTGTGCCTAATCTATCTGATCTAGCTCAATTCTTATGTACTTGTTCCTCTTATCTGTTTAAACAAAATTTTGTGTTCTGTGTCTAATAATTTTGAAATTTGAAGTCTTTGTTGGCCTGGTTCTCCTCTCTATTGTTTTCACTGGTTGTTGTTCATGGTGCTGTGTGTGTGCGTGTGTGTGTGCGCACGCGTGCGCGCATGTGTTTTGTTTTGGAAACTTTATTAGTGGGTTCTTTATCAGTGGGTTGGAGTTGAAAGTGAGTTTCTCTAGAATTTGCGTTTGTTTGTGCCAGGTTCCTGGGATCATTACCAACCTGCAAACCGAGGACATAAAATTCTCAACTTGAGGTTTTGGGGACAAAACATGTAATCAATTTGTCCCGTAAACTCTTGCAAGGACTACCTTGTGGTTACATATTTTTAGTAAAGACTTTTCCCTTTCTACTCAGCACTTATTTTTGAGACAGGCAGTTTAAAGTCCTGTCTGTAGCTGGATGCCTATTACACGCTCTACCTTGGTGGCCCTTTGTAAATGTCACCAAGTTTATCTGCTTTCCCCTGTGTCCTGCTAAGTTGTAAAAACAGAAGCTCAGGTTCTCCCACTTTGTTAAATGCTTTCAAAGGGAAAACTAACATAACTGTTCTGTTCTGAGTGTGCCTTATTTTTGTGTGTGAGCTCATGAATATGTTTCAAGCTATTTTTGAGGAAATATTTTGTCCAGCATTTTTGGTTGTTTTCAGTAGGAGGATTGGACAGGTAATTATTCTGCAATCCCACCAGAAAAGAAACTTACATCCTTCTTTCTCTTCATATTCCTTCTTTAATAATATTAATATACCCTGAAACACATGAATGCCTTTGGCCAACTAGCGTACAGATCATATGTGTAGAAAGCAATAGAGAAAAAAGTATATTCCTTATTTTCAAATTATTACTTCCTTCTGCACGTATTCAGGAGTATTTTAAGTTCCAACATACTAGTTGAGGTAATGCTGGCTTCTTTGACAAAACCAAAATAATGTCATGAATCAAAACAATAGAAGTTTGTTTCTTACATACCCCAAATGGGTGACCTGCTTAGTGGATACCTCTCTTTCAGGTTTTAGAGAGCCAACTACTTGGCATTTTAGGACTCTGTCATTTTCAACCCATGGCTCCAAGGTTATGGTGCTCATTTGGATCATATTAGCAAAAAAGGAAGAGCACGTGGAGGCTCATGAGTGGCTGGTTTTTATTGGTAAGGCCCAGATGTGGTGTGGTTCCCCCCCACCATCCATTAGCTAGAACTTGGCAAGGTGGCTACATCTGATTGCAAGGGAGATTGCTGGGAAGGTGGCTTAGGTGTTTGCCCAGGAAGAAGAAGAAACAGGTTTGATAAACAGCTAGTCCACCTTTGTCCCATATTTCCTCTTGGAAACTTCATCCACCCTTACTTTCACCTCTCTGAGTTCTTACTTTACTTAAAAAGAGCACTATCAACCTTAAGATTTAATTACCCCAAGTCATTTTATGTTTGTACAATCTAAGTCACCAACTGTATAATACATTCCTTGAAGGTGTGAATGTTGTGCTGGACTTTTGAAAATGTCACCTACCATTCAGTTTTGAATGGACAGTGTGCTTTAAAAAAATTAAGCCTCTGAATGAAGGAAAATGTTCTTGTTCTAAGGAGATACCTACTAACATATTTAGGGATGCAGACCATATTTATGGTCTGCCTCTTACTCATTGTATTATTCCTTCAGGTTTTCTTTCTTTTACTTTCCTTTTTTTTTTTTTTTCTTTGGAACCAGGGTCTTGCTCTGTCACCCAGGCTGGAGTGCAGTGGTGCGATCTTGACTTACTGCAACCTTCACCTCCCAAGCTTAAGTGATTCTCCCACCTCAGCCTCCCCAATAGCTGGGACCACAGGTATGCACCACCATGCCCAGCTAATTTTTATATTTTTTGTGGAGACAGGGTTTCCCCATGTTGCCCAGGCTCAGACTTTCTTTAGGTTTGAAAATTACCAAAATAAAAATTTGGAGAAAAAGCTCCATCCCTGAAGGGGATTAGAAGAGACCCTACAAACAATAGTGGAATTTCCATGGGGCATCAGATTAGTCTGTCTCAGTTGTTTCTTCTGAGATGTTATCTTGAAATGAGATGTGTTATCTTAAAATGAGCCCTTTCTGCTCTATCTGAATTGTTAGGAGAATTCACTTACTCCACCTGGAAACATTTGTTGAGGTCTACACAGTGCAAGTACTATTGAGGGGCTGGGTGTAGGGAGGTAAGACCCTGCTCTACGGAGGATTAGATGAAGGAGTGTAGACAAACAATGGAGAAGCAGAAAAAAGAAAAAAGAGAGACCTTGCACTCATTTTTTCTTTGGTTTTAGGCCTTCCGTAGGGAGGCTGACCTGTCTCTAGGCCAGTGTTTAGCAAATCAACAAGCAGAGGAGTTTAGCTCTTGAATATTCCCCAGGGCCATAGATAATCTCAGCTGAACCTAGGTTATTGGCCTCAATATCACCTTGGACTTGAGTTTCACTCAGTGCTTTGTTGCTAGGCTCAGTGTTTTCAATGCCTCATTTTTATTTTCTGTTGTTACTGGTCTTAATAAATGACAATGGCATATGGACCTAAGTTAAATTGTGGAATCATATTTTGTTTTCTTTTCATTGAGTGGTTTTCTTTCTTACCGCAGTGTACTATGGATGGGAAAACACACTGGGCATTTTAGTAACTCTAATCTATTATCCACTTGCTAGGATGCAAATACAATGCATGTGGCAAATTACTTTATATGCTGATAAAGCCTGTGTTTTGGAGAAAGTTGGAATGTTTGTATCCAAAACATTGTTTTGAATCAAGCCATCTAAAATATGCAGATTAAGAATAGGAAGTGATATCCTGAATAACATCGTCAAAATTCCAGGAAGGGTCAGGCTGCAAAATACAAGACATGGTGAGTCTATAATTAGGCATCAATGCTACTTTATTTGATTGAGCATCTCCCTGGGCTTGGCTCTGGCATTAATCAGAGAACAGCTCTCCAGCCCAAAAGAGTTCACTTAAGAAGATGACCCAGGAGGCAAATCTAGCTCTCTCAGAAGCCAAGACGGAGCAAGCCCTTTACTTATTATGCTGTTTCCTTCATGAAATAAGGGATAGAATTTCTGCTAAATGAGAGTATAATACAGCATTTCTAATAAAATAGAAAAGGGAACATGGTGCAGTGCTCTTCTTGCGAATTGTACTCACTTTCTTTTCAAGTCAAAGCCTTCTCTATTTTTTTCAGAAAAAAATTCTCTCTTACTTGAAGGAGTTTCCAAAACTACATGAATTTACCAAGTCTCAGCCAAGGGCATTAGTAGTATGTAGGGTCCAGGAACTAGCAGGCTGTAATAGTTAACTCCCTCTGTTAATGCAATGAGCCCCTGAGTAGTCTCTTTTCACAATGAGTAAGGGTTTACTTCTGTCCTTAAAACCAAATATTCAGTCACCACAAAGGGAAGAGACCAGACCTCCATATTCTTGATGTGGCCAATGTGATTCTTAAATTGATTTATTTTTGTTTAGGCAAAATAAAAATTTGAAAAACATTTATATTTTATTTGCCCAAAATAAAAATTTGGAGAAAACGTCTAGGCGCGGTGGTTCACGCCTGTAATCCTAGCACTTTGGGAGGCTGAGGCGGGCAGATCACAAGGTCAGGAGTTCAAGACCAGCCTGACCAACATGGTAAAACCCTGTTGCTACTAAAAACATAAAACTTAGCTGGGTGTGGTGGCGTGTGCCTATAATCCCAGCTACTCAGAAGGCTGAGGCAGGAGAATCGCTTGAATCTAGGAGGCAGAAGTTGCAGTGAGCCAAGATTGTGCCATTGCACTCCAGCCTGGGCAAGAGAGTGCGATTCTGTCTCAAAAAAGAAAAATGGAGAAAAAGCTAAATCCCTAAAGGAGCTTAGAAGGGGCCCTACAAACAACAGTGGAATTTCCATGGGGCATCAGATTAATCTGTCTCAGTTGTTTCTTCTGAAATGTTGTGTTGAAATGAGCGCTTTCTGATCCCTCTGGATTCTTAAGAGAATTCATTCACTCCATGCATTATTATTGGGGTGACCATACAGTTTGACATGTTTGTGATAGATTTGTTGCATGCCTACTGCCCCTGTGTAATCACTAGTAGTATCTACTTTCATTTTTAAGAATATCCTGGTTTGATAAATTACGGTCACCTAACTTACAGTAGTAGTGCATATATTTAGCAATAGTAGGTCAGGTTTGTTCTGATCAACTCTTCTGCTGAGAAAACCTGCTCAAAATTAAAAAGAAAAAAAATTCAGTTTGGAAAAATTGGAGAGCCATCAAGGCAATGGGGACTTGTGGAACCAAGATCTGGGTTGGTGGGGTGAGTAAGGGGTGGTGGAAAACTCAGAGAGGTGAACTGTGCTTTTGAGTTTTATCTTCTTGAGAAAAATTTCAGTTCAAAAAGTAGAGGCTAAGAGATTAAGAAACTTAACAGAGCTTTCAATGATTTCATGAGGTTGAGGGTGTGGTAATTGTATTTAGGTCCTATGAAGGAGCAGAAGCCCTAGTAAACAACCTAGGCTTTCATTGAGAACCCTAAGTCTAGGAGAATCAGAAATAAAATATAGGTACTGAATCCAAATCCCAGATAATTTCAGATTAGTGCCCCTAGCCTGGATGCCTGCCGGAAGCTACAGTAAAAATTCTCTTTGGAGGAAGATGCTTTTCCCAGAACCTCATGTCATCACTATAGTTTTTCATGTACTGTATCTCTCAGTCAGTAGAAATAATAGACACATGAGAAGACCAGATATGATTAAAAAAACCAATAAAAATAAGCAAATTAGATATACCTACGAGAGATCCAGATCATAGATTAATCAGATATGGTCCCTACAATAACTGTGATTAATATGCTTGAAGAATGAAAAGATAAGGTTGAAAACCCTGCCAGAGAACTGAAAATTGTAAATAAGACCAAATGGACCTTCTAGAACTGAAAAATACGATTACTGCTGTTAAAATCTAAATGAGTGAACTTTTTCGGGTGATGGAGAGGCCCTAAGATTGCATTGTGGTGATGGTTATGGTTGTATAACTGAATTAATTAAACCATTGAATGTACACCTACAATGGACGAATTTTATGGTATGTAAATTATACTTAAAAAGCTAAGCTTTCAAAAACCAAATGGATGGGTTCAATAGAGTAGATGCAATTGAAGAGAGAGTTAGTAAACTAGAAGATAGAGCAGAAGAAAATAGTAAAGATAAAGCATTTACAGGGTTTCAGTTGGAAAATAAATATCAGATTGTGAAAGACATATTAAACATGGTGGAAAGGCCTAATATACATGTAACTGGAGATTCAGCAGGAGAGGAGAGAGAAAGTGGAACATAAAAATAATTGGAAAAAAATAGCTGAGATGATTCCAAAACTAACAAAGTACACAAAGCCACAGAATCCAGAAGCCCTAGGACACCAAGCAGGATAAATACAAAGATTCAAAATAGTAAAATTTCTGAAAACAAAACCAAAGAGAACAACATAGGGGCAACATGGTAACTTTTATAAAACAAAAACAAAGAGAAAAGCTGAAAAGCATCAGGGTTGGGGAGTGGTTACCTCTTATCTTTAAAGGAACAATAAGACTGACACCTGACTTTTCAACTGAAACAGTAGATGTCAGAAGGAAATGGAATACTATCTTCAAATTGCTGAAAGAAAACAACTATTAACTATAAATTCTATCTCTACCAAAAATATTTTTCAAAAATGAAGCAGAATTAAAGATATTAAAAAATTATCATTAGACTGAGCATGGTGGCTCATGCCTGTAATTCCAGCATGTTGGAAGGCTGATGTGAGAGGATTGCTTGAGCCCAGGACCCGGGCAATGTAGTGACAACTTGTCTCTATTTAAAAATAAATGAATAAATAATTTTAAACAGTCATGAACAGATCTATACTAAAGGAAATATTCCCTAAAGAGTATTGTTTGGACAGAAGGAAAATTATCCCAGATCAAAGCTCAGAGATGTAAGGAGGAGTGAAGAGCAATCGAAATAATTAGAATAGAAATAAGAAATAAGTATTGATTGTATAAAATAATAATTATGTACTGAGGAGTTTAAAATACGTAGGGAATAATATACACTGTACAAGTAGAACATAAATCTAAAGAAGTTAATGAAGTTAAATTGTTCTAAGTTCCTTGTAGTGTACAGGAAGTGATAACCAAGTTGTGTTAGTCATTGATAAGTTAGGATGCATGTTTTAAACTCTAGATAATCTTTAAAAGAATTATGGCAGAAAGTATAAATAACAAGCTAAGAAAGAGGGAAAATAGAATAATAAAGAATACTTAAGAAATGCAAACAAAGGTGAAAAATAGGAGAAAAAGGATCCTAGAATAGGTGAGAGACAAACAAAAAAATAGTAGGATAATAGATTTATATCTAAATATCAGCCATTCTATTAAAGATAAATTGACTAAATAGTCAACTTAAAAGTCAAAAGATTATTAGACTGGATTTTTAAAACTATGCTTTAAAGAGACATACCTTTCTTTTAAACATACAGAAGAGCCCGATATAAAAGAATGTAGCAAGATATATCATGCAAAAGAAAGATTACATAGCTAACTCAGAGAAAGATTATAAGGCAAGGAATGCTGTTAGAGATAAGGGAGATATTTCATAATAAGAAAGATTCAGTTTACTTATACTGTGCTGACTTGAGCGCTGTCTCTCGCTCTCTCTCTCTCTTTGTCTCTCTCTCTCTCATACACACACACAATTATAAGGCCTGCAAGGAGAAATACAGATATATATATATAGTTAGAAATTTTAAAGTACCTCTCTGTAATTGATAAAATCTAGAGACAATTAAAATAAGCAAGGATATAGAAAATTTGAACAAGGTTAATTTACAAACATCATCCACTTATAAAACATTGCACCCAACAAATACAGAATAGACGCTCCTTTCAAGTACACATAGAATCTTTGCCAGTGTTCTCTATTTGGTGAGTCATAAAGCAACTCTTAACACATGTCAAAGGATGGAAATCATAGAGCATACTTTCCAACTACAGTGACATTAAGCTAGAAATCAATTACAAAAAAAAATAACTGAAAAATTTCCATATGTTTAGAAGTTAAGCAATCACAAATCAAAGAATAAATGGCAATGAAAAGTAGAAAATATCTGGAAATTAATGACAATGAAATGTGACATACCAAAAATTGTGGAATGCATCTGAAGCGATGCCTGCAGAGACATTTAAAGCCTCAAATGCATATAATAGACAAGAAGAGAGGTTTAAAAATAAATAACCTAAGCATTAATTTCAAAAAGTTAGAAAAGAACAACAACTAAATTTTTTTATAGAAGGAAGGCGACAATAAAGATGAGAGAAAAAGTAACGAAATAATAATAATAAAATACTTACCTTAGGGATAATCAACAGAGCCAAAGACTAATAAAATCAATAAATCCTGGTGAGACTAATCATGAAAAAATAGCACAAACAATCAATATTAGGAATGAAAAGACGGTATAATTATATTTAAAAGATAAGAGAAGGCCGGGCGCGGTGGCTCAAGCCTGTAATCCCAGCACTGTGGGAGGCCGAGGCGGGTGGATCACGAGGTCAAGAGATCGAGACCATCC
>NW_016107349.1:9399476-9411298 GCF_001604975.1 Cebus imitator | reverse complement strand
GGACAAAACTTTTTAAATGCCACTTGCTGAAACTGCTATAAGAAAAATAACGGGCTGAGTTGCTCTATGTGTCTCCATGAATATGTAATTACAAACTTTCCCATAAGGAAAACTTTAGACCCAGATAGTTTTACTTTTGAGTTCACCAAATATTTAAGGAAGAAATAACACATATTTTCCACAAACTCTCCACCAGATAATTGAAAAAGAAGGAATACCCCCAACTTGTTTCAAGAGGCCAGTAGAATTTTGATATAAAACCTGACTGCAATAAGAAAGGAACATTCCTAGCCAGTTTCACTCATAAATATAAATTTTAAAATCCTAAACAAGGCTAAGCATGGTGTCTCATGGCTGTAATCTCAGCACTTTGGGAGGATAAGGTGGGAGGATCACTTGAGGTCAGGAGTTCGAGACCAGCCTGGCGAAACCCTGTCTCTACTAAAAATACAAAAATGAGTTGGGTGTGGTGGCACGCGCCTGCAATCCCAGCTACATGGGAAGCTGAGGTAGGAGAATCGCTTGAACTGGGGAGGCAGAGGTTGCAGTGAGCTGAGATCACGCCACTGCACTTCAGCCTGGGTGACAGAGTGAGACTCTATCTCAATAAATAAAATAAAATAAAATTCCAAACAAAATATTAACAGTGTGAATCCAGCAATAAATCACTCCATTATGATATCTTCCAGAAATGCAAGGTTAGGGTAATATATTTGAAATCAGTCAGTGTTACTTAGTATATTAGCAGCGTCAAGGGAAAAAATCATGATAATCTCAGTAGATATAGAACATGTATGTGATGTAATCCAACATTTATTCTCGATTTTAAAAAAAGACTCTTCTGCAAAGTAGTAAAAATACAGTTTTCTTACTGTAAGAAGGGTATATACAAACAACAGCCAACATCATTAAAAAGTAAGAAACATACTTAATGAGTAAAATGTAAAAACTTTCCCTTTGAGATCAGGAAAAAAGACAAATCTGTCTATCAACACTTCTACTCGTTACTGCGCAGCAGATCTTAGGTAATGATGAGACAAGAAAGAGAAATAAAGGTATTAGGATTAGAAAGGAATAAATAAAACTATAATTATTGGGGGACTAAATGACTGGGTATATAGAAAATTCAAAATAAACTTCAGTTAAGTTGCTGGAACTAAAATGAATTGAGCAGGTTTGCTGGAAAGAGGTAAATATGAAAAAAATAAATTGTATTTCTCTTTATCACTAATAAACAGAATATGAATTTACATTAGAATAAAAATAATCAAATTACCTAGGAATAAATCTAACTAAAGATATGAAGACCCCTATGCTGAAAACCATAAAACACTATTGAGAGAATTAAAGACCTATCTTGTTTATGAAATGAAAGACTTAATTTTTTTTAAAATGTCAGTTCATCTCAAAGTTATGTGTAGAGTCAGTGTAATCCCAATCAAAAGCCTGAGGGTTTTGTGAAAATTGAGAAGCCAACTCTAAAATTGATATGGAAACACAAAATACCAAGAGTAGAAAAGGTACTTTTTTTGAGACAGAGTCTCACTTGTTGCCCAGGCTGGATCTCAGCTCACGGCTACCTGTGCCTCCTGGATTCAAGCGATTCTCCTGTCCCAGCCTCCCAAGTAGCTGGAATTACAGGTGCACGCCAGCACGCTTGACTAATTTTTGTATTTTTAGTAGAGAGGAGGTTTTACTATGTTGGTCAGGCTGGTCTTGAACTCCTGGCCTCAAGTGATCCACCCACCTCATCCTCCCAAAGTGCTGTGATTACAGGCTCGAGCCACCGTACCCAGCCTAGGCAAGGTATTTTTGAAGAAGAATAAGATAAATGGACTTGCCTCACCACATATTAAGATTTATTTTATACTAGAGTAATTGATGAAGGATTGCATTGGTGCAGAGATGAATGAATAGTGAAAAAGAATAGAGTCCAAAAACAGACTTGGTTATATGTAGACATACTATTAATGACAAAATTGGCACCACAGAGGAGTGGGGACAGGACAGTCTTTTAAATAAACAGTCTTGGGACAATTGAATATCAATATAGACAAATAATAAAACTTGATTCTAAGCTTACACTATATACCCAGACCCATTCTAGGTGAATTTTAGACCTAATATGAAAATCAAAACAATAAATATCCAGAAGACAATATGGGATAATATACTCCTGATTTTGGTTAGGAAAATAATTTTACACAGGACCCCAAAGAAGCAATTATAAAGGAAAAGACAGATAAAATTGGAGTATACTAAAATGAACTTTTGTTCATCAAAAGATACAATTAAGAGAATGAAAGGCAAATTAAGAGATATTTACAACATCTATAATTTACAAAAGGCTTATATGAAGGATACACAAAGAATTCCTACAAATCAATTCAAGGAAAACAAAATAGCCCAGTAGAAAAGTGTGCAAGAGTCTTAAACAGGGGCTTCACCAAAGAGGACATTCAAATGTCAGATAAACGTGAAAAGTTGTTCAACTTTGTAAGTCTTCAGGGAAATATAAATGAGGGCCAGGTGGGCAAGGGGTCATAGGCTCTTACCATTCAGTGCACGGAGTTTAGCTTTTGCCCTCTGCTTTTCAGTCTGATGTCTCATCTCTGCGCTCTTCTGAGCTGTGGTTCCCAGGGTTGAGAATATGAAGATCTAACTTTTAATTGTAGATTCTGTAAGTTTGAAATAGGGTGCTCCCATTTCTCCCTGTCATAAAGTTCACGGCCGACACTCCTATACCAAAAGACGGGTTAACAAGAGAAAGCCATAGCAAATTTGCTTAATCACAGCTTTATGTGACACAAGAGGCTTTGGAATGAAGACCTAAAGATACAGAGAAAACTATCCATTTTTATGCTTCAATTTAATGAAGAATGGACAGTAGTGTAGGGCTGTGGTTGGACAAGGAGAGAACGACCCCAGCAAGGCCTGAACGTTCAGATTCCTCCTGGGCTGCCTGTGTGGCATTCTGTCACTCCAGCCATGGGGTAGACCTTCCCTGGAATGAAGGTCTTATGACCCACTCTCAGACAAGGTAGATCAGAGAATTTCTTGCACAGAAAGGCAGGGGTGGGGAGGGGAAAGCTAGAGTTGTATTTGTAGGTTTTATGGCTGGCTCTGGGGAGAAGGGTTCTGGTTTCTGTGTCCTGCGCTGGGAAAGAGGAATTCTAGTTTCTGTGACTTGTCTTGGGTGAGATTGAGGGGTGAGAGGCAGGAGAGTAGGAGGAAGTCAGAGAGAGACTCTGCTTCTGGGTTTGCTTCTGAAGCCTCAGCTTTGTTGTATTGTTTTCTGAGCCCCAACAAGTCTAACCCACACCTCATCCTCACTTTGTCTCTATCTGATGCCTCCAATTCCTGAGCCTTCTTAGGATTCAATGGGGTGAATTCACTTGATTCTGCTCCATTCTCCCCTCTGCTGGAATTTGAGTGTCAGCTTTCCTCCTTCTGCCTGAGTTCAGCTGTCACTTTTCCATATACCCTCAATCTCCAGAAATTACTTCATCTTTCTCATCTGCCGTGGTCTCCTTTCCCCGTCTCCTTGTCCTTGTGGGTCAATGTTAACCCTCCCAGGGCAGAAAGGATGACTCGCACATCTTCAGTTTACTTACAGGTCAAGCATGAGGGCTTAAGAATCATTCATTGATTGGTTTGCCCATTTCCATCATCATTGAAATACTCTGCCCTTTTTCCATTTCTGAGCTTAAAAATAATCTCTATTGTTTGTCCTTGGTAGGCAGGTAGATACAAATGGTAACATCAACTTGGTGCTATATCCAACCCCTCGTAAGTTCCTCTTCCTTTTGGCTGCTTAGATGCCCAGGAAACCTGGGCCCTGCCAAGTATCAATCCATCCCCTGTGCCAAGCACTGCTGCCTTCTTTGGCCAAGCTGCCTTGTTTGCAAACTGTTCAGAGTGCAGGAGTCAGGAGGGGAAGTTGGGACAGCGCTGAGGTGCCTGAAGGGGCTGAGTTTCTCTTCCTCTCCTAAGCAGAAACAGGGTACTCTTAAAATAGCCTTTGGAGCTTTGTGATGTGAATACAGCCACACAGCCCTTCTCAGGATTTGCTTATTATGGAAAATAAAAATCACTAGGAATAGGCGCCCCCGGCTTCATTCTCATGGCTGATTTTAAGAAGCTGCATCTTGACTGTTGCTAAGTGGTTTCAGGGTAGAAAGCATCCAACTTCCAATCCTGGGCTGCCTTCGCCGCATTTCAAATTCATGCTGCACTGTGTGGCCACAACTGTCGCCTGTAGACCTTGGCTGGGTGCGCTTTTTCTTCCTCTTCCCCTTATGCAGTCAAAGCTGGGAATAGGAAACTTTTCTGAGGCCTGGCATGGGCCGTGGGATTCTCAAATTGTGAAGAGTACCACAGCCAGGCTCAAGGAACTGGTGGTGCCTTCTGCCATCCTGAGATTTTTCAAAATGAGACTGATTTGACTTTTATCAATGATTTGATTTTGTGGAAGTTACTAAAGATTCCAATAAGTTTATTGTGTTTTTAAGTGGCTCTCAGCTGTAGGCAAATCTGAAATTCTTTTGTAAGCCTGGGTAGTGGTCTGGACAGAAGGGTGGATCTTTTCTAGATATTAGAAGAACGCATTATCTCATATAAGGGCAAGGGTGTTTTAGTCTCATGATTTGAGAGTGCGTATGGTAAACAGCTGTGCTCGTTAATTATTATCAGAAAAAAAAAGTCTGCAGTTCAAATATTTAATTTTTTTTTGGTAGATATTTCCCAACCTTGACTTGGCTTATAGTTAATAATAACATACAGCAAGTCACTTGATTTGTGGCATATGTTTTGCGATTAATCTTTGCGGCCACACTAAGAAGTTGCATGGTCAGAAGCAAGACATTGTACACCCTTTAAAAGATGTGTGTTTGATTAAGTTTCACAAAATTCTAGGCTAGAAGTGTTTCAGTCATGGGAACTTGACGTTCCAGTTGTCTGTGTACTAAACTGTCCTGAAATCATTGTTTTTTCAGAGGAGCGTTGGCCTTGCCCATGGGTACCGAATGCCTTGGGTTTCTGTCTTTGCCAAATCCTTCTTCATGAAGACAGCAGCCCTACCCTTACTATGTCTTCAATTACATATCTTTATACTTAACAGGCTATACAGGAGAGCTACAGTCCATGTGCCGGCCAGGAGTTTAACCACAAATATACTGCTACCCAATACCTTTCCAATATTTGGTTAGCCGTGGTGGTATCTATGGAGGATTGCTGGTTATCCGACCTGTTCCTGAATTTAACCTGGCCATTCGAGATCTCTCTATATAACATGATGTTAGCCTGGAGCATTCCTGGAATTGTGCTTTATCTTGGTGTCATCGGGCAGTGTCTATGGTTGCTAAGTTTCTAGATGCTAAAACAGAAAAGCTTACTTACACCCATTGCTGAATTTTTATGTTACCCAAGTCATGATTCCTGGGCTTTTTTTGCCCTATATTAGGCCATTCTTACATTGCTATGAATACTTGAGACCAGGTAATTTATAAGAAAAGAGGTTTAATTGGCTCACGGTTCTGCAGGCTGTATAGGAAGCATGATGCTGGCATCTGCTTGGTTTCTGGGAGGCCTCAGGAAACTTACAATCATGGCAGAAGGCAAAGGGGGGGGCAGACATGTCACATGGCCAGAGCAGGAGGAAGAGAGGGAGGAGGTACCACACACTTATAAATGACCAGGTCTCGCCAGAAGTCACTATTGTGAGGACAGCACGGAAAGGATGGTGCTAAACCTTTCATGAGGAATCCATCCCCATGATCCAGTCACCTCCCACCGGGTCTCACCTCCAACACTGGGGATTACAATTTGGCATGAGCTTTAGAGGAGACACAGATCCAAACTATATCAGATGCTAAAACAAAAAAGCCCCCATATACCCATTGTCATATCTGTTAATTTACCTAAACTATGATTCCTGGGCTTGCTATTTATTTATTTAGACAGAGTCTTGCTCTGTCACCCAGGCTGGAGTGCACTGGTGTGGTCTCAGCTCACTGCAGCCTCCGCCTCCCAGGTTCAAGCAATTTTCCGGCCTTTGCCTCCTGAGTAATTGGGATTACAGGCACCCGCCACCATGCCCGGCTGATTTTTATATTTTTAGTGGAGACGAGGTTTTACCATGTTCTCCAGGCTGGTCTCAAACTCCTGACCTCAAGTGATCTGCCCATCCCTACATCCCAAAATGCTTGGATTACAGGTGTGAGCCACTGTGCCTGGCCTGATTCTTGGGCTTTCTTACCCTGAGATAAATGTTGCTTCTCCCACACAGTGCTTTAAATTTGTTTCAATGTCACTGCCTTTAGATGAGGCATATGCCTTCTGGATGACCCCAGTCCTTATCATTCTCTATCATCTGACACTGGCTTCACTCACTTTTTTTGTCTGCCTAGCTCTTGTGGGCATTTGAATTTGCAAATCCTGCTTTAGACAGTGTAGTTAATTTTATGTATTAACTTGGCCAGGCCACAATATCCAGATATTTGGTCAAGCACCAGTCTAGATGTTGCTGTGAAGGGATTATCTAGAGGAGATTAACATTTAAATTAGCAGATGTTGAATAAAGCAGGTTACCCTCCATAATGTGGGTGGGCCTCACCCAATCAGTTGAAGAACATAAGAGAAAAAGACTGAGGTTCCCCTGAGAAAGAAGAAATTTTGCCTTCACATGGCCTCTGGACTTGAACTGAGACATCAGCTCTTCCCTGGGTCTCCAGCCTGCCAATGTACCCTTTGGAGTCACCAGCCCCTATAATTGTGCAAGCCAGTTCTTTAAACGACATCTCTATAAATGTCCGTACATCTACTGTTCTGTTTCTCTGGAGTACACTGCCTAATACCTATAGTGAGCTCTTTATAAAGACCTTCAGGGACAAATAGTTGATTTGCTTTTATCTTATGGATACTGAGTCATGTAATTGAAAATCTTTCCCTTTTTGCATCGATGTGAAAAGCTTAGAATCAAATCTGTGTCTTTTAGCAAATAAACCCTGATGGGTGCACTTCACCAGTAGTAAAGGCACACTAGTGAAATGGTGGGAGGGAATATCAGAACCTGAGGTTTGTCAGGGCGAGTGTTTGGTGAGCCTGTTTAGTTTAAATCTGCCGCCTCACATCCCCTGCATTGAGTAAGCCATCTTAAATATTTTCTTAGATAGAGGCATAAGCAAACAAACAAAAAAAAACAACAGGGTACCTTTTCATCAGTCTCCTTCAGATAACACACACTTTTTGAATCATGATTGGGGAGAGTAGTTGCAATTGAGCGGTTTAATAGCTTATTTCTGGAGATAGCATGACGTCTTCAGGAACCTCATGCTAATCCGTGGTAAGCGTAGGAGACTGCATCAGCTTCTGCTGCTGGCTTTGCGATGAGGAACCTAAAACTTCCACAGAGTCCGTGACAAGGTTTCTATTGTGAGAAGTGCTTTGGTAGCTTTTTCTTTCTTTTTCCTTTTTAGCCTCAGCTTTCGGCATCTTCCTTATTTTTTGACCTTTTCCCAGCAGGTTTGAAGCCTGTCCATGCATTCATTTAGTCTATCGTTCATTCAGCAAATACTTCTGATCCGGGATGCCAGGCCAGGCATTGGTGCTGGGTAATTTGAGAGGGAGGATACCAAGCTGAATCGGTTAGAGATGCCACCTCATGACCTGTGGTCTATAGACTATAGGAAGGTGATGAAGCGTGGACAACAAGGAGTAACCCCAGGTAGCCTCATGGCTACCATCTCATCTCACCCAAGCTTTCGCTTGAATATTACTTCCCATGTAAACCTACCCTGACCATGTATTTAAAATTGTCGCCTGCCCTACCCCTGCAATCTCTAGCATCCCTCCTCTCCTTCCCTCCTCTCCTTCACCGTGCACTGCCTTTTCTTTTTGCCAAACATGCTTCATCTTTCAGCATACTATGTAATTGACTATTTGTTGTGTGTATTCTCTTTCTTTCTTTCTTTCTTTCTTTCTTTCTTTCTTTCTGCTAGTCAAGTGGAGTGGGAGAAGGAGCAAGGAAACCTATAACTTGTTATGGTCAATTAGTTGTAAATATCACTGTACTCAGACCCACCTATTATATCTTTGTTATTATTCGTCTCCCTCTACCAGAATGTCAACTCTGCAAGGACAGGGAGTTTTTTAGTCTCTGTTTTGCTTGTGGATGTATCCCAAGGGCCTCCAGTAATGCCTGACTCATAGTAGATGCTCAGGGAATGTTTGTTTAATGAATGAATTTGGGTAAAGTAAACCTCAGAGATCTGGGGGGAATGAATTTCTCTGACATACATATGATAAAGCAGACGTGACTCAAACACATTACTTTTCATACTTAAAACAACAACAAATAAGTAGGAAATCAAGGTAGAAAGTTAGAAATGGCAAAAGAAAAAGAAATTTCTGGCAGCTTGGCTGAGGAAATGGTTATTCTCAAACTGGGCTCAGGAAAGACTTGAGAATGAATGTAGCATCTCTTCTGGGACTTAAAGGATCAATAGAATTCAAATTGGCAAAAATGTAGGTGAAGAAGGCATTAAGTTATTTAAAGTGAAGAAAACAACATCCATAAAATTACAGAGGAAAGTGTGAAGTAAATGGGTATAGGGGCTTATAAGTCAGTTTGATTAGAGTGAATGGTACACAAAGAGGAATACTGGAAAAAATTAAGTTGAAAAGTGAGATCAGCCAATAAAATGTGGACAATTTGAAAAGAGACACTTTACCAAAGAGAAATATGGATGACAAATAAGTACCTGAAAATGTGCTCACCATTATGAGTCTTTACAAAAATGAAATGAAATTCATATTTTGATACTGCACCACCTAGTATGAAATTAAAAAGGCCAACTATACTAAATGTTCATGAGGATGTAAAGAAATGGAAACTCTCATACTCTGCTGGTAGGAATGTGAAATTGGGCAACCACAGTCATTGTACATTTATGCTATAACAGAATATCGACACTGGGCTATTTATTTATTTAACAAGATGGAGTCTTGCCGTGTTGCCCAGGCTGGAGTGCAGTGGTGCAATCTTGGTTCACTGCAAGCTCTGCCTCCCAGGTTCAGGCGATTCTTCTGCCTCAGCCTCCTGAGTAGCTGGGATTACAGGCACATGCCACCATGCCCAGCTAATTTTTGTATTTTTAGTAGAAACAGGGTTTTGCCATGTTGTCCAGGCTGGTCTTAAACTCCTGATCTCAAGTGATTTGCCCACTGAGGCCTCCCAAACTGCTGGGATTACAGGCCAGCCTCTGGTCTTTATAAATTACCTAGTGTCACGGCTGGGTATGGGGGCTCATGCTTGTAATCCCAACACTTTGGGAGGCTAAGGCAGGCAGATTGTGAGTTCAAAAGTTTGAGACCAGCCTGGTCAACATGGGGAAACCCCGTCTCTACTAAACATACAAAAATTAGCCGGGCCTGGTGGTGGCACATGCCTGTAGCCCCAGCTACTTGTGAGGTTGAGGCAGGAGAATCACTTGAACCCAGGAGGCAGAGGTTGCAGTGAGCCAAGATCACACTGCTGCACTCCAGCCTGGGCAACAGAGCAAGGCTCTGTCTCAAAAATAAATAAATAGTCTGGGTGCATTGGCTCACACCTGTAATCCCAGCAGTTTGGGAGGCCGAGGCAGGTGGATTACTTGAGGTCAGGAGTTCAAGACCAGCCTGGCCAATATGGCAAAACCCTGTCTCTACTAAGAATACAAAAATTAGCCAGATGTGGTGGCGTGTGCCTGTAATCTCAGCTACTCAGGAAGCTGAGGCAGGAGAATTGCTTGAACCCCAGAGGTGTAGGTTGCAGTGAAGTGAGATGGTACCACTGCACTCCACGCTAGGCAACAGAGTGAGATTCCATCTCAAAAAATGAAAATAAAAATAGAGGAAGAGAGAGAAAAAACAAATTCACAGTCTGGAGACTGGAAAGTCCAAGATCAGGGTGCCAGCATTGGGCCTTCTTGAATATCCTTCAGTGGCAGAAGGTGGCAGGGGAAAAAGGGATGAATGCTGTGTCCTTGCCTGGCAAAAGAGCAGGAGAGAGAGAACCTACTCCTGAAAGCCCTTCTGTAGCAGCATTAATCCATCTGTGAGGGCAGAGACCTCATGAGCTGAGCACTTCCCCAGACGCCTCACCTCTCAACAATGCTGCATTGGGGATGAGTTTCTAATAAATGAATTTTGAGGGACAAAAACATTCAAACCATAGCAATCACTCTGAAAAACAGTTTAGCAATTTCTTAAAAAGGTAAACATACACCTACCATATGATGTACTCATTACAATCCTAGAGAACACCAGTCTAAGAGAAATGAAAGTGTATATTCATGCAAAGATTTGTTTGTAATCTTCACAACAGTTTTATTGACAATAACACCAGACTGGAAATGCCATTGACAGATCAATGAGAAATCAAATGGTGGCATATCTATACAATGGAACACTATTCAGCAATAAAAATAAACTATTGATACACATGACAGTGTGGAAGAATTTCAAAATAATGTGTTGAGTAAAAGAAGCCCTATCAGAAAAGAGTATATATATTATATGATTCCATATATATACAGTTGTAGAAAATGCAAACTCATCTATAAGGACAGAAAGTGGATGACTGATTTGAGATGGTAGGGGACATGGCAGAGGACATGGCAGGGGAGATGGCACGGGATATGGCTGGGGGAAGGATTAAAAGGAGCAAGAGGGAACTTTTGGAGATGATGATCATGATGATGGTTTCACAGGTGTGTATATATGTTAAAACCTATCAAATTGCTTTCTTTAAATTTGTTAATAACATCCCACTAAAGCTGTTTTTAAAAGGTGATTTGAAGTCAACTCACCTAGGCTTCACGCTTAGGCTAAGGTAAGTTGGCTCTTCAGTTGGCTATTCATCTATTCATACACCAATTTAAATGTTATTGCATGCTGATTATGTGCTAAACACTATGCATGGCTATTAATAGAGATAGAAAACCTTGGAGAAGGGACTGGGAAGTAAGTGATGAGTTTCATTTTGGACATGAGTTTGGGGTGTCTGATATATAGCCTGGTAGAGATGAGTAGCAGGCAGTTGAAAATACCAAGACATGCTTGGGAAGGGAACAAGGGTGGACATATGATTTATATGCTTCCCACAGAGAGGAGAACTCTTGGAGCCATGAGATTTATTAAGATTATTAAAGGAGAACATGGGGAACCTGTGGCATGACACTTGGTGAACACATTAGTGTGTTTATTCTCACTGCTGCAGAAGACCTAAAAGAATTATTTTTCTTCCTTCCCAATAAAACAGTGAAATGTTTGTACTCTGAATCTGGACTCCCTTGCCTCTGAGAGGTGTTACAACTTTGTGTCCAGGAGCTGAATGTTGGGTTTCCAGATACCTAGAACTCAACCCCAACTCAGACTTTTGTTAGGAAACTGGATAAAAGTCAAGGATTTGAGGAAGGCAGATGCTAGGAACTGAGAATACAAAATGGTTCAGTATGAATGACAGGAGATTGTGAGGGGCTGCTGGACTTCTTTGATCTAGGAAGGGAATCCCTGAAGTGGAAGAGACCCATATCGACTGTCTGTGGCATACCAGAATGTACCAAACTCTGGGATAGGGTAGCATGTGGATGCTGGAAGGACTTAACATTAAACACCATGGACCTGGGAGCCACAGCCAAGCCCTCCTGTGGTCCTACGTGGTTTGGAGGGAAAAGAGTGGGTAGTGGGGAACAGTTGGATGACACGTATCATGCAAATGACCCTGGGAACTGAAAACCACATGCTTTTTTCCTATTCAATCTCTCTCTCTCTTTTTTTTTTTT
>NW_016107349.1:9384306-9398156 GCF_001604975.1 Cebus imitator | reverse complement strand
AACCCTCCCAGGGCAGAAAGGATGACTCGCACATCTTCAGTTTACTTACAGGTCAAGCATGAGGGCTTAAGAATCATTCATTGATTGGTTTGCCCATTTCCATCATCATTGAAATACTCTGCCCTTTTTCCATTTCTGAGCTTAAAAATAATCTCTATTGTTTGTCCTTGGTAGGCAGGTAGATACAAATGGTAACATCAACTTGGTGCTATATCCAACCCCTCGTAAGTTCCTCTTCCTTTTGGCTGCTTAGATGCCCAGGAAACCTGGGCCCTGCCAAGTATCAATCCATCCCCTGTGCCAAGCACTGCTGCCTTCTTTGGCCAAGCTGCCTTGTTTGCAAACTGTTCAGAGTGCAGGAGTCAGGAGGGGAAGTTGGGACAGCGCTGAGGTGCCTGAAGGGGCTGAGTTTCTCTTCCTCTCCTAAGCAGAAACAGGGTACTCTTAAAATAGCCTTTGGAGCTTTGTGATGTGAATACAGCCACACAGCCCTTCTCAGGATTTGCTTATTATGGAAAATAAAAATCACTAGGAATAGGCGCCCCCGGCTTCATTCTCATGGCTGATTTTAAGAAGCTGCATCTTGACTGTTGCTAAGTGGTTTCAGGGTAGAAAGCATCCAACTTCCAATCCTGGGCTGCCTTCGCCGCATTTCAAATTCATGCTGCACTGTGTGGCCACAACTGTCGCCTGTAGACCTTGGCTGGGTGCGCTTTTTCTTCCTCTTCCCCTTATGCAGTCAAAGCTGGGAATAGGAAACTTTTCTGAGGCCTGGCATGGGCCGTGGGATTCTCAAATTGTGAAGAGTACCACAGCCAGGCTCAAGGAACTGGTGGTGCCTTCTGCCATCCTGAGATTTTTCAAAATGAGACTGATTTGACTTTTATCAATGATTTGATTTTGTGGAAGTTACTAAAGATTCCAATAAGTTTATTGTGTTTTTAAGTGGCTCTCAGCTGTAGGCAAATCTGAAATTCTTTTGTAAGCCTGGGTAGTGGTCTGGACAGAAGGGTGGATCTTTTCTAGATATTAGAAGAACGCATTATCTCATATAAGGGCAAGGGTGTTTTAGTCTCATGATTTGAGAGTGCGTATGGTAAACAGCTGTGCTCGTTAATTATTATCAGAAAAAAAAAGTCTGCAGTTCAAATATTTAATTTTTTTTTGGTAGATATTTCCCAACCTTGACTTGGCTTATAGTTAATAATAACATACAGCAAGTCACTTGATTTGTGGCATATGTTTTGCGATTAATCTTTGCGGCCACACTAAGAAGTTGCATGGTCAGAAGCAAGACATTGTACACCCTTTAAAAGATGTGTGTTTGATTAAGTTTCACAAAATTCTAGGCTAGAAGTGTTTCAGTCATGGGAACTTGACGTTCCAGTTGTCTGTGTACTAAACTGTCCTGAAATCATTGTTTTTTCAGAGGAGCGTTGGCCTTGCCCATGGGTACCGAATGCCTTGGGTTTCTGTCTTTGCCAAATCCTTCTTCATGAAGACAGCAGCCCTACCCTTACTATGTCTTCAATTACATATCTTTATACTTAACAGGCTATACAGGAGAGCTACAGTCCATGTGCCGGCCAGGAGTTTAACCACAAATATACTGCTACCCAATACCTTTCCAATATTTGGTTAGCCATGGTGGTATCTATGGAGGATTGCTGGTTATCCGACCTGTTCCTGAATTTAACCTGGCCATTCGAGATCTCTCTATATAACATGATGTTAGCCTGGAGCATTCCTGGAATTGTGCTTTATCTTGGTGTCATCGGGCAGTGTCTATGGTTGCTAAGTTTCTAGATGCTAAAACAGAAAAGCTTACTTACACCCATTGCTGAATTTTTATGTTACCCAAGTCATGATTCCTGGGCTTTTTTTGCCCTATATTAGGCCATTCTTACATTGCTATGAATACTTGAGACCAGGTAATTTATAAGAAAAGAGGTTTAATTGGCTCACGGTTCTGCAGGCTGTATAGGAAGCATGATGCTGGCATCTGCTTGGTTTCTGGGAGGCCTCAGGAAACTTACAATCATGGCAGAAGGCAAAGGGGGAGCAGACATGTCACATGGCCAGAGCAGGAGGAAGAGAGGGAGGAGGTACCACACACTTATAAATGACCAGGTCTCGCCAGAAGTCACTATTGTGAGGACAGCACGGAAAGGATGGTGCTAAACCTTTCATGAGGAATCCATCCCCATGATCCAGTCACCTCCCACCGGGTCTCACCTCCAACACTGGGGATTACAATTTGGCATGAGCTTTAGAGGAGACACAGATCCAAACTATATCAGATGCTAAAACAAAAAAGCCCCCATATACCCATTGTCATATCTGTTAATTTACCTAAACTATGATTCCTGGGCTTGCTATTTATTTATTTAGACAGAGTCTTGCTCTGTCACCCAGGCTGGAGTGCACTGGTGTGGTCTCAGCTCACTGCAGCCTCCGCCTCCCAGGTTCAAGCAATTTTCCGGCCTTTGCCTCCTGAGTAATTGGGATTACAGGCACCCGCCACCATGCCCGGCTGATTTTTATATTTTTAGTGGAGACGAGGTTTTACCATGTTCTCCAGGCTGGTCTCAAACTCCTGACCTCAAGTGATCTGCCCATCCCTACATCCCAAAATGCTTGGATTACAGGTGTGAGCCACTGTGCCTGGCCTGATTCTTGGGCTTTCTTACCCTGAGATAAATGTTGCTTCTCCCACACAGTGCTTTAAATTTGTTTCAATGTCACTGCCTTTAGATGAGGCATATGCCTTCTGGATGACCCCAGTCCTTATCATTCTCTATCATCTGACACTGGCTTCACTCACTTTTTTTGTCTGCCTAGCTCTTGTGGGCATTTGAATTTGCAAATCCTGCTTTAGACAGTGTAGTTAATTTTATGTATTAACTTGGCCAGGCCACAATATCCAGATATTTGGTCAAGCACCAGTCTAGATGTTGCTGTGAAGGGATTATCTAGAGGAGATTAACATTTAAATTAGCAGATGTTGAATAAAGCAGGTTACCCTCCATAATGTGGGTGGGCCTCACCCAATCAGTTGAAGAACATAAGAGAAAAAGACTGAGGTTCCCCTGAGAAAGAAGAAATTTTGCCTTCACATGGCCTCTGGACTTGAACTGAGACATCAGCTCTTCCCTGGGTCTCCAGCCTGCCAATGTACCCTTTGGAGTCACCAGCCCCTATAATTGTGCAAGCCAGTTCTTTAAACGACATCTCTATAAATGTCCGTACATCTACTGTTCTGTTTCTCTGGAGTACACTGCCTAATACCTATAGTGAGCTCTTTATAAAGACCTTCAGGGACAAATAGTTGATTTGCTTTTATCTTATGGATACTGAGTCATGTAATTGAAAATCTTTCCCTTTTTGCATCGATGTGAAAAGCTTAGAATCAAATCTGTGTCTTTTAGCAAATAAACCCTGATGGGTGCACTTCACCAGTAGTAAAGGCACACTAGTGAAATGGTGGGAGGGAATATCAGAACCTGAGGTTTGTCAGGGCGAGTGTTTGGTGAGCCTGTTTAGTTTAAATCTGCCGCCTCACATCCCCTGCATTGAGTAAGCCATCTTAAATATTTTCTTAGATAGAGGCATAAGCAAACAAACAAAAAAAAACAACAGGGTACCTTTTCATCAGTCTCCTTCAGATAACACACACTTTTTGAATCATGATTGGGGAGAGTAGTTGCAATTGAGCGGTTTAATAGCTTATTTCTGGAGATAGCATGACGTCTTCAGGAACCTCATGCTAATCCGTGGTAAGCGTAGGAGACTGCATCAGCTTCTGCTGCTGGCTTTGCGATGAGGAACCTAAAACTTCCACAGAGTCCGTGACAAGGTTTCTATTGTGAGAAGTGCTTTGGTAGCTTTTTTTCTCTTCTCTTTTCTTACATCCTTCTTTCGTTTTATTCCTTATTTTTTGACCTTTTCCCAGCAGGTTCGAAGCCTGTCCATGCATTCATTTAGTCTATCGTTCATTCAGCAAATACTTCTGATCCAGGATGCCAGGCCAGGCATTGGTGCTGGGTAATTTGAGAGGGAGGATACCAAGCTGAATCGGTTAGAGATGCCACCTCATGACCTGTGGTCTATAGACTATAGGAAGGTGATGAAGCGTGGACAACAAGGAGTAACCCCAGGTAGCCTCATGGCTACCATCTCATCTCACCCAAGCTTTCGCTTGAATATTACTTCCCATGTAAACCTACCCTGACCATGTATTTAAAATTGTCGCCTGCCCTACCCCTGCAATCTCTAGCATCCCTCCTCTCCTTCCCTCCTCTCCTTCACCGTGCACTGCCTTTTCTTTTTGCCAAACATGCTTCATCTTTCAGCATACTATGTAATTGACTATTTGTTGTGTGTATTCTCTTTCTTTCTTTCTTTCTTTCTTTCTTTCTTTCTTTCTTTCTTTCTTTCTGCTAGTCAAGTGGAGTGGGAGAAGGAGCAAGGAAACCTATAACTTGTTATGGTCAATTAGTTGTAAATATCACTGTACTCAGACCCACCTATTATATCTTTGTTATTATTCGTCTCCCTCTACCAGAATGTCAACTCTGCAAGGACAGGGAGTTTTTTAGTCTCTGTTTTGCTTGTGGATGTATCCCAAGGGCCTCCAGTAATGCCTGACTCATAGTAGATGCTCAGGGAATGTTTGTTTAATGAATGAATTTGGGTAAAGTAAACCTCAGAGATCTGGGGGGAATGAATTTCTCTGACATACATATGATAAAGCAGACGTGACTCAAACACATTACTTTTCATACTTAAAACAACAACAAATAAGTAGGAAATCAAGGTAGAAAGTTAGAAATGGCAAAAGAAAAAGAAATTTCTGGCAGCTTGGCTGAGGAAATGGTTATTCTCAAACTGGGCTCAGGAAAGACTTGAGAATGAATGTAGCATCTCTTCTGGGACTTAAAGGATCAATAGAATTCAAATTGGCAAAAATGTAGGTGAAGAAGGCATTAAGTTATTTAAAGTGAAGAAAACAACATCCATAAAATTACAGAGGAAAGTGTGAAGTAAATGGGTATAGGGGCTTATAAGTCAGTTTGATTAGAGTGAATGGTACACAAAGAGGAATACTGGAAAAAATTAAGTTGAAAAGTGAGATCAGCCAATAAAATGTGGACAATTTGAAAAGAGACACTTTACCAAAGAGAAATATGGATGACAAATAAGTACCTGAAAATGTGCTCACCATTATGAGTCTTTACAAAAATGAAATGAAATTCATATTTTGATACTGCACCACCTAGTATGAAATTAAAAAGGCCAACTATACTAAATGTTCATGAGGATGTAAAGAAATGGAAACTCTCATACTCTGCTGGTAGGAATGTGAAATTGGGCAACCACAGTCATTGTACATTTATGCTATAACAGAATATCGACACTGGGCTATTTATTTATTTAACAAGATGGAGTCTTGCCGTGTTGCCCAGGCTGGAGTGCAGTGGTGCAATCTTGGTTCACTGCAAGCTCTGCCTCCCAGGTTCAGGCGATTCTTCTGCCTCAGCCTCCTGAGTAGCTGGGATTACAGGCACATGCCACCATGCCCAGCTAATTTTTGTATTTTTAGTAGAAACAGGGTTTTGCCATGTTGTCCAGGCTGGTCTTAAACTCCTGATCTCAAGTGATTTGCCCACTGAGGCCTCCCAAACTGCTGGGATTACAGGCCAGCCTCTGGTCTTTATAAATTACCTAGTGTCACGGCTGGGTATGGGGGCTCATGCTTGTAATCCCAACACTTTGGGAGGCTAAGGCAGGCAGATTGTGAGTTCAAAAGTTTGAGACCAGCCTGGTCAACATGGGGAAACCCCGTCTCTACTAAACATACAAAAATTAGCCGGGCCTGGTGGTGGCACATGCCTGTAGCCCCAGCTACTTGTGAGGTTGAGGCAGGAGAATCACTTGAACCCAGGAGGCAGAGGTTGCAGTGAGCCAAGATCACACTGCTGCACTCCAGCCTGGGCAACAGAGCAAGGCTCTGTCTCAAAAATAAATAAATAGTCTGGGTGCATTGGCTCACACCTGTAATCCCAGCAGTTTGGGAGGCCGAGGCAGGTGGATTACTTGAGGTCAGGAGTTCAAGACCAGCCTGGCCAATATGGCAAAACCCTGTCTCTACTAAGAATACAAAAATTAGCCAGATGTGGTGGCGTGTGCCTGTAATCTCAGCTACTCAGGAAGCTGAGGCAGGAGAATTGCTTGAACCCCAGAGGTGTAGGTTGCAGTGAAGTGAGATGGTACCACTGCACTCCACGCTAGGCAACAGAGTGAGATTCCATCTCAAAAAATGAAAATAAAAATAGAGGAAGAGAGAGAAAAAACAAATTCACAGTCTGGAGACTGGAAAGTCCAAGATCAGGGTGCCAGCATTGGGCCTTCTTGAATATCCTTCAGTGGCAGAAGGTGGCAGGGGAAAAAGGGATGAATGCTGTGTCCTTGCCTGGCAAAAGAGCAGGAGAGAGAGAACCTACTCCTGAAAGCCCTTCTGTAGCAGCATTAATCCATCTGTGAGGGCAGAGACCTCATGAGCTGAGCACTTCCCCAGACGCCTCACCTCTCAACAATGCTGCATTGGGGATGAGTTTCTAATAAATGAATTTTGAGGGACAAAAACATTCAAACCATAGCAATCACTCTGAAAAACAGTTTAGCAATTTCTTAAAAAGGTAAACATACACCTACCATATGATGTACTCATTACAATCCTAGAGAACACCAGTCTAAGAGAAATGAAAGTGTATATTCATGCAAAGATTTGTTTGTAATCTTCACAACAGTTTTATTGACAATAACACCAGACTGGAAATGCCATTGACAGATCAATGAGAAATCAAATGGTGGCATATCTATACAATGGAACACTATTCAGCAATAAAAATAAACTATTGATACACATGACAGTGTGGAAGAATTTCAAAATAATGTGTTGAGTAAAAGAAGCCCTATCAGAAAAGAGTATATATATTATATGATTCCATATATATACAGTTGTAGAAAATGCAAACTCATCTATAAGGACAGAAAGTGGATGACTGATTTGAGATGGTAGGGGACATGGCAGAGGACATGGCAGGGGAGATGGCACGGGATATGGCTGGGGGAAGGATTAAAAGTAGCAAGAGGGAACTTTTGGAGATGATGATCATGATGATGGTTTCACAGGTGTGTATATATGTTAAAACCTATCAAATTGCTTTCTTTAAATTTGTTAATAACATCCCACTAAAGCTGTTTTTAAAAGGTGATTTGAAGTCAACTCACCTAGGCTTCACGCTTAGGCTAAGGTAAGTTGGCTCTTCAGTTGGCTATTCATCTATTCATACACCAATTTAAATGTTATTGCATGCTGATTATGTGCTAAACACTATGCATGGCTATTAATAGAGATAGAAAACCTTGGAGAAGGGACTGGGAAGTAAGTGATGAGTTTCATTTTGGACATGAGTTTGGGGTGTCTGATATATAGCCTGGTAGAGATGAGTAGCAGGCAGTTGAAAATACCAAGACATGCTTGGGAAGGGAACAAGGGTGGACATATGATTTATATGCTTCCCACAGAGAGGAGAACTCTTGGAGCCATGAGATTTATTAAGATTATTAAAGGAGAACATGGGGAACCTGTGGCATGACACTTGGTGAACACATTAGTGTGTTTATTCTCACTGCTGCAGAAGACCTAAAAGAATTATTTTTCTTCCTTCCCAATAAAACAGTGAAATGTTTGTACTCTGAATCTGGACTCCCTTGCCTCTGAGAGGTGTTACAACTTTGTGTCCAGGAGCTGAATGTTGGGTTTCCAGATACCTAGAACTCAACCCCAACTCAGACTTTTGTTAGGAAACTGGATAAAAGTCAAGGATTTGAGGAAGGCAGATGCTAGGAACTGAGAATACAAAATGGTTCAGTATGAATGACAGGAGATTGTGAGGGGCTGCTGGACTTCTTTGATCTAGGAAGGGAATCCCTGAAGTGGAAGAGACCCATATCGACTGTCTGTGGCATACCAGAATGTACCAAACTCTGGGATAGGGTAGCATGTGGATGCTGGAAGGACTTAACATTAAACACCATGGACCTGGGAGCCACAGCCAAGCCCTCCTGTGGTCCTACGTGGTTTGGAGGGAAAAGAGTGGGTAGTGGGGAACAGTTGGATGACACGTATCATGCAAATGACCCTGGGAACTGAAAACCACATGCTTTTTTCCTATTCAATCTCTCTCTCTCTTTTTTTTTTTTGACAGTTTTGCTTTTGTTGCCCAGGCTGGAGTGCAGTGGCGTGATATTGGCTCACTGCAACCTCCGCCTCCTGGTTCAAGCGATTCTCCTGCTTCAGCCTCCTGAGTAGATAGGATTATAGGCACACACCACCGTGCCCAGCAATTTTTGAAATTTTTAGTAGAGACAAGGTTTCACCATATTGACCAGGCTGGTCTTGAACTCCTGACCTCAGGTGATCCTCCTGCCTCGGCCTCCCAAAGTGCTGTTATTACAGGCATGAGCTACTGCATCTGGCCTTTTTTGTTTTTGTTTTTGAGACAGAGTCTCACTCTGTCACCCAGGCTGGAGTACATTGGCGTGATGACGTCTTACTGTAGCCTCCACCTTCCAGGCTCAAGTAATCCTTCCACCTCAGTCTCCCAAGTAACTGGGACTACAGGCATGCACTACCACGCTTGGCTAATTTTTTTTTTTTTTTTTTTTTTTATTGGTAGAGATGAGATCTAACTGTGTTGCCCAGGTTGGTCTTAAACCTCTGGGCTCAAGTGATTCCTCTACCTCGGCCTCCAAAGATGCTGAGATTACAGGTATGAGCCGCCACATCTGGCCATTTCCCCTTATTTTCTAGGTACCATGTAAGCCCCCAAGATGTCCCTCTGACCCCAGAAGGGGAAAAGTTCCCTAAAAACATAATTGAAATTAAATTTCCATTAAGTGAGGCTTTGGGATTCAGATTTAATTTGATTTAGAAGAAATAAAGTAATGTCATGTCCTTTGCCCTCAACTTGCATCAATTATGGAGCAAATGTATTCCCACTAGAAATAAAACCAGGTCAAGATCCTTAGGGAACACATATTTGAGGGAGAGCTGTCTCAATTCTGGAGGGGGATCAGGTGTAATTACAAAGAATCACACAGATGGAAGTTGGAGGTGGGGGACCATCTAGAAATCATCTGTTTCCTTCCTTTGCCTAGCATCTTCTAGTAGGATGAGACTGCATCTCCTTAAAGGGTTTTGAGAAAGTGGAGTCCATATATGGCACTATTATGTGGTCCTTAACTCCTGATTGTATTTATACAATTAACCCAGCTTGACTGAGAGCCCTCGGCGGTGGTTTCCTTTGAGCACAGAACAGGTTTTGGCTACAGCTACTCAGCATGGTACCTGGAAAACCATCCTCTGAGAGTTTACAGAACACCTTGTAATCTGGAAGGAAATTATTCCTCCTAATATGTCTATAAGAAGCTCATTTTGTTCATCCATTTTATAGATGAGGTAATTGTGGTTAAAGAGCTGAATACAAGTTCCCAGGCAACTTATTTCTGGAAAATCTTAGGAGGAAAATTACTGCCCTTGACTGATTTTCTAGACTCTGCTAGAAAGACCAATCTGGTGTTTAGACATAAGAGTTTTGAAGTCAGATTAATTCAGGTTCAAATTCTGGCTTTGCCTTCAGTTAACGCTATAACTTCGCACTGAACTCTGGGAACTTCATTTTTTTTTTCTTTTCAGAATAGAAATAAGCTATCTCATAAAGTTAGGGGAAAATATAGAGAAATATATTTATTCCTTTATGTATTTATTAAGTATTATTGGGTATACACTCTGTAGCAGCGAGCTAGTAAGGGTTCTCCCATGATTCAGTTGAAGACATGAACAGCTAAACAAATAAATGTATAAGATACTATGGGGTATGAAATAACCATCCAGTGTAAAAAAATGAGAAAGACTGGGAGTGGCACCATCTGGTAAGGGTGGCCAGATAGGGGTTCTCTGCAGATAAGACGCCAGCCTTGTACATGCAAAGGTCCTGAGGTGGAACTAGCTTGCGTGTCTGAGGAACAGGAAGAAGGACCAGTGTGGCTGGAGGTTGGTGAGTTGTGGAATGGCTGGGAGAAGAAATGGCAGGGCCCATCACCTCAAGGCTTATGGGCAAGAGAAATGTGGATTTCATTGCTGGTATATTGGGAAACAACTAGAGGAGTTTACGCAAAGTCACTGAATTAGATTTATATTCTTAAAAGAATATTTTGTCTGGGCAGAGTGGCTCATGCCTGTAATCCTAGCACTTTGGGAGACTGAGGCAGGAGGATCACTTGAGGTCAGGAGTTTGAGACCAGCCTGGGCAACATAGTGAGACCCCATCTTTAAAACATTAAAAAATAAACAAAATAAATTACCCAGGCGTGGTGGCATGTGCTTGTGGTCCAAGCTACTTGGGAGGCTGAGATGGGAGGTTCCCTTGAGCCCAGGAGTTTGAGGCTGCAGTGAGCCATGATCATGCCAGTGTACTTCAGCCTGGGTGACAGAGCAAGACCTTGTCTTTAAAAAAAAAAAAAAGGCTGAGCATGGCAGTCCATGCCTGTAATCCTAGCACTTCAGGAGGCCAAGATGGAAGGATTGCTTGAAGCTAAGAGTTTGAGACCTGCCTGAGCAATGTAGTGAGACTTTATCTCTACAAAAACTTTTAAAAAGTTTGACAGGTGTGTTGGAATGTGCCTGTAGTCCTGGACACCCACGTGGCTGAGGTGAGATGATCACTTAGGCCCAGCAGGTTGAAGCTCCAGTGAGCTGTGATTTTGCCACTGCACTCCTGCCTGGCCAAAGGAAACAGACCCTGTCTCAAACAAAACAAAACAAAACATTCATTCTGGCTGCTGTGTGGAGGATGCAATTAGAGAGACCAACTATGAGGAGTGACAGTGTCTAGGAGAGAAGAAGGGGGCTTTGGCTAGAGTAAGGACATGGAATGACAAACAGAAGAGAGGCTCAGGATGTGTGTGGAAGCAGAGTCAACAGGGCTTGCTGACAGATCAGAAATGAAGGATGAGAGAAAGTGAGGAATGGAGGATTCTTTTAGAATTTTGGAAGGTGGTATCATTTCCTGAGATTGGAAAGACTTGGAGTGAACATGTTTTGAGTGGGGAAGTGGAGAACAAGAATTCTGTGTTGGTCAGCCTAAGTTTGAGATGCTTGTTGCATGTGTTGGGGTGGGGGCAGCTGGATGTACCCATCTGGAGCTCAGGGGAAGAGTTATGGAGAGTTGGACTCATCAGCATGGACATGGTATCTGTAGCTAGAAGGTTGGGCAAGATCATCCAGAGAGAGAGCGCGGCAGAGACAGAAGTGCCTGGACAGAGTTGTGAGCACTAAAATGTCAAGATGAGTTGCAAAAAGGTGAGCTAGCAAAAATCGCTGAGAAGGAACTCTCGTTGAAGTTGCCGGAAGAGAAGCGGGCATCTGGTGTTGCAAAAGCCCAGGGCTGGACGCACTAGACATTCAAAGAGAATTAGTTTCTTCTTTAATGGAAAAGTATCATTCATCCATTTTAGGTCTTTCAAAGGATATTATATTACCTTTCATCCCAGCATAAATTCAATTTGCAATGGCATTTTTTCCCTTTCATATGTCTTTCAAGGTTGAAATATAGAGCCCTGAAGAGCTCTGGGTTGGTCACCTCTCTTCGAAAGCATACATTTACGAGGTTGCAAATCCACCAAGGGAAGATTTCTCTTTTTCCACTGTAAGTTCACATGATTTAATTTGCCTGAGTAACCTGCTGTCATAGGTTTTCATAGAGTCCTGACATCTAACAGAGTAATTAATGCTTTAGGCTTTTAGGAGCTGTTTCAGGTTTTTATTAATCACCGTTGTGATTGCACGTGTGAATTATGAAGGAGTTATTTTGGTAGTCGAATTTCCTCCTCAGGAAAATTTCCATATTTGTTCATGATGAACTGATGGCCTGAAGAAAAAGAAAGAGGAAATGGAGAAATTTCTCCAGGTCTGAAGGAGACATTCCACATTACCCAGGGTAAGAATGACTTCCTGGTGAACAGAAGGAGTGTGAGCTGTTTGAAGCTGGTAGTTAAACGTTTTCTCTTTCCCTCCCTGTAATTTAATTAGAAATTCCCTGTGACTGCCCCAGGGATATATGGATTTTGTGAACTTTGTGAAGATGTGTGGCATCATTTCATCATGATGTCATTTGCCATGAATGTGCAGGTTTTTAATCCCTTTGTGATTCCCACCATTGGAGGAGTCACTCCTAGGACCTTCATGATTGACCTACTGGTCTTTTGGGGGTTTTCCAGAAGACAGAAGTATCTAGGTAACTGGAAGGAAATAGAAACCTATCCTTATAATTTTATTCAGGGACGACATCGTGAATTTTCAAAATTATGTGATTGTACTTGAGATCAGTGTATGAAAAAGGAATGCGATGAGTAGAGTCCAGTCCTTAGGATTCAATTCTGAAGTGTGAAAAACACCATAGCTGTTTTCTTGGAAACTCCGCCCCTCTAGGCGTTAACTCACACCCCAGACATTCACAGAACCTCTGCAGAGACTCTTCTCTGGCTGCACGTGGGTCTTTCTTGCCATTTTCCTTGGCATGTGAGTAAATTTAGGCTTCCCCTGTGTTTATGGGAAATTTTACTCCGAGTCTTTTACTGTGACAAGAGAAGACTGGCTGCTTTACTCAGCACAGGGCTCTTTTCAATGATTAGAGCGATTTTCTCTGATTCTACTGTACTTGGGGAAGATTTTTGAGACTACAAATACAAGACAAATTAGTTCTGTATCAGCATATGGATGAAGTCAGCCACTCTGCTAGTATCCAGTTCTTTGGCTATTGAGTAAAAAGAGCTGTTACTGTTCTAATTGCCATTTTTACAGTGGCCAGTTGGGAGAGATGGAAGAGGGAAAGAAGGTGCTGGGTTGGACGGGAGGAGGTCCATTTGCAAAGTCAACAGCGGAAGTGTTTGGGGAACAGAAGACATCTGATCCGAATTCTATACAGATAAGGGAAGGATTCGATACCCAGCAGATGGGCCACCCTTCTAATTCTGCAGTAGCTTGCCGTAACAGACTTCTAATCTGATGGTATTTTCATCTTACTTACAACCTGTCTTTTTTTTTTTTTCCCATAGGTAACAGCATTTCTGATAAAGGTGATAAATTTGCTAAAGCTTAACATTCAGATTCTTTCCTTGTCTGAGTCTTATATAATTATATATACATTTGGGCTCAGAGGTCCCAGTCTAACAAATTCCCTTCACAGGAGTACCATTTGAGGGCCCATTCTCTCATTAATTTTATTTGACATTTATGTCAACATTACATTCCTAGCCTAAAAGGAGAAATCACATGAGTACGCAGGGGCATATTTTAAAGTGGAGTATTTAGTTTGGCAGTGAAATGCAGCCAGCAAAGTCTGCAAAAGCAACCTTTTCTAAATTAGTTAATATAAAGTGGTCTAAATGCCCTAAATTTATATTGTTCTACAATGTGCTAAATGCGAAAGCACGTGGCTGTTTTGATATTTCTAACATTTTCCCTCTGGGGCTCCCCGAATTGCCTAAGATGAGTGTTTCTGGAAAATAAACTTGGGAGCCACCAGAGGTGTCGAACCGACCGAAAACAAGTCACTTACAGTGTCAGCCATGGAATTTGGTTTCATGAGACCTTGTTCAAAAATCAAAGACCCAGCCGGGCGCGGTGGCTCAAGCCTGTAATCCCAGCACTTTGGGAGGCCGAGGCGGGTGGATCACGAGGTCAAGAGATCGAGACCATCCTGGTCAACATGGTGAAACCCCGT
>NW_016107349.1:9374559-9383749 GCF_001604975.1 Cebus imitator | reverse complement strand
CGGAGGTTGAGGTGAGCCGAGATCGCGCCATTGCACTCCAGCCTGGGTAACAAGAGTGAAACTCCGTCTCAAAAAAAAAAAAAAAAAAATGAAAGACCCGATTCTTCTTCTGCTTAGCCTAACTTCAGAGCGGGGAGCTTATCGGTGAGGCATGGAAGCATCTGGTCACCAGTTCTGCTAAATGAAGAGTTTGATAGGCGCTGCCATGGAGACTGGAGAGCAGTTGCCAGCCCCAGGCCAGCAGCGGGAATCGCGTGGCCACGACTTTGCCTAGGGCTTCTCAAAGTAGACAAAAGCATGAACTGGGGTTACTAACCCTAAATAAGAAACAATTGTTAGAGACCATCAGTATACTCTGATTTGGGATCTAAGTTAAATTTTGAATCAAGAGATGCCGCGAGAGAGGAAAAGAGCTTCCCCTAAGCAGCCTCCAAGGGCCTGAGCGTGGCAGTTCCTTCTGCTTCCAAAATGCTGACTTGTACATAGTTGGTGGTTTGTGTGCTCTGGAGCTGTGCTTTGTGTTTGGCGGTAACAATGAGTCGCAGACTGGGTTTTTGCTTTGCAGAGAATTCACCAGCATTGGAGAGGACCTGCCTTTGGTAAAAGCAGGGAGTGGACAGTTTCTCCAGCGCCCCTTGCATGAGTTTACTATAGTGTTCATCCCTTCTCCCTATCATCCCCACCCCAGCCGGGGCTTACTGACCCAAAACGACCTCCCAGTTTCCTTTATGCCATCTCTATCATGAATCTCAAGGGTCAAGTGGTTGGTCAGCAGCTGACCTGTGAGGCTACCCAGGTTGCAAGGCCCTTCAAGATCATTACTAGAGTGATCTTAACTGTGGCCTTCTAGAGTCGGTATCTCTTGAGGGTCCGCTTTGTGGGCTGGCAGAAAGGTGGGGATTTTTTCAGGGAAAACAGAGGAGGAAGGATGATTGCAGTTTATGAAGGAGAAACTTTGAGTCTGAGTTAGCTTTCATCAGAGCCAGTAGAGACAGGCTTGCTGTCAGCACCTCACTTTGGCTTAGAGAACTTTGTGATTTTCTTACCTGAATCTGCTTAAGCTTTCCACTGGCCTTGTTAGGTATGTTTGCATACAGATCAGCTGGTGGGGGGAGTGGTAGAATGTTTTAGAGTTCCAGTATACCCTTCCTCCCCTAGAAAGGCACAACAACATACAGAAGAACTAGACATTTATAATTTTTTTTTAAGCTGTAAAGGCAATTCTGATTTTCATAGGGAAGAGATTTTAAGAGCTGGAGGAGCCTCGGAGGTCTTTGCATCTCTAGATAAGCTCAAAGGTTAGGAGCCAGGTCTCCTGACGCTTGGCTCAGTCTTCCTTTCTTGTTCCAGACACTGCCTGTAGGATGATCAGAGAAGCTTCCCATTGAGATTCCAGTATAGCGATGGAAAGTGGTAGGAAATCCTTCTGCAGAGAGCTGATAACAGTTATGTTCCAACACGATGGGAGGGAAGGGCCCTTTGAGATGGCGGGTGGAATCCTGGGGCTGTGGCTTGGCAGGGGGCAGAGCTGGGAGTGGCACCAAGCTCCCTCAAGCTCTCGGTTCAGTGGTCCCCTCCCCATTTCATGGGTAGAAGATGACTGGAGGCACCCTTTGGTTCTCTCTCTGCTCTCTCCCTGCCAGCCACCTAGTGTATCCCTGCCAGGCCTTTATCACTGCCCCACCAGAGAAGACTGGAAACCTTATTCGGGAAGTGACAGCCATGGAACGAATGTGTTCTTATTAGACCATGCCTCTGTTTTTAACTTGGTTAAATGAACTACCATTCTCTTAGAAAACATCCATTTTTCTAGAACCCTTGTTGATGTTGGCCACCCAGGGGTGGCACTTTTCCGCCAGGAAGAGGTGAGGATCTGTTTTGGAGTAAAGTGAATGATTGAGTAGGGGCTGAAGGGAGAGTGGCTCAGACCAACAATAATTGCAGACAGTGGCCATGGAGAGAATTCCCATTGCCTCCTATCTCCTTAAAAAATGACTCCTCTTTGCTACTAAGGGCCTGGCTTTATTTTTACTTTACTTTTGGAGATGGGTTCTTGCTTAGGCTGGAGTACAATGCCACAATCATGGTTCACTGCAGCCTTGACCTCCCTGCTCAAGGGATCCTCCTGCCTTGGTCTCCTGAGTAGCTGGGACTACAGGCACCCCCACACCAAGCCCTGCTAATTTTTTAAATTAAAATAGAGACAGGGCCTCCCCATGTTGCTCAGGCTGGTCTTGAACTCATGGGCTAAAGTGATGCTCGGCTTTCCAAAGTGCTGGGATTATGCGCCTGGCCATGACCTTGCTTTAATCCTCTTTCGGCCCTTAGGCACAGCATGCACAGTCTGATGGGGACCTTAATTGTTGTCCCCAGTACTTGTACATGTGTTATCTGGCATGTTGCTTGACCTGGGAATGAAGGGGCTCAGGTATTGTCTATGTGCAAATTTCTTCTCTAGTGCAATTTAAAAACTGCTGTTGGACTAGCTCTGCGGAGGGAAGGCCCTTCTCTTCCTTAACGGGATTTGGAAAGCAAAAGGCATGCTAGTCTTCTAAGTGAAGCTTTATTGGCGTTTGGCTTCTTGCAATATATTTTTAATATACTATGTATGCTGTATCTGAGTAAATCAGTAGGTATGTTTTGAAATTAAATATTTGCTAAGGGCTAGGCTCTTCTCGTGTTAAATTATTGATAACAAACTTCACAGACACTGTATGAGACTTGATGATATACAATTTTTGAGTGACCTGCCATTTATTAGACTTTATCTGCACATGAAATCTATTTCCAATTCAGACCATATCTGCTTTGGGATTGCTTGCCAGAAATCTATTCCCAAGATTCTCCTTATTTCAGTGAAATATCTCTGGCTCAGCACCTTTCCCAGGGCAGCTGATCTAATCGGGGCTGGATCACTTATCACTTCTCATTTCCTTTGGCAGCACTGCCAAACTAGAAGTGCATCTCGGGGACACTCAGAAGCACCAGGTGATGTGAGTGTCCCCCTTTTCCCTTTTCCTGTATGGCAGAAGGTAGGGAGAGCTGAACTCCCCAAACCAGAGTCCTGCTCTAGGGTCTGAGCAGGAACAGGACCACTTTTGTAGTCAGGCTAACAGATCTTGTCTCCCTGCCTCCCTCTCTGCCAGGAGCTGTCATGGAAGCGCCACATGGAACCCTGTTCGATGACCCTGAGCAATTAGAACTCATTTGCATGGCATGCAAGGCCGGGGGGGGGGAGGGGGCCCAAGTCTTTTTCAGCTCCCCCTTCTTCCCTGACTTCTCTGTAGACAGGTGCATACTTCTGGCTGTGGCAAGGGCCAGCTGGCAGGAGGACTCTAACTTGTCATCACAGAAATAAAATTTGTCACCTCCATGTTCCCAACCTCTGTTCTTTGATGTTTAACCAGCACTCTGCATCTTTATAAACATGTCAGGGTTCTGTTTTTATTTCCTAATTAATTCAGAAAAGGAGCAGAAGACATTGCTAATGACAGGAAAGGGAAAGATCAGAAAGGTAGGGACTAAGGGTGGCTTTTATTTTTCAGTTGAATGAGGCAATTGAATGAATATGTGGCTCCAGCAATTAGAGAAATTACTTCGGGCCAGCCAGTGCCTGGCAATTCTTGGGCTGCCCTGAAAGCAGTCAGAATTTATTCATATAAGCATGTCTAAACGTATCAACTTCAGAGGCCAACTTTTCTTCTTATACTAATAGACAGTGAGACTTCATTTTCCCAAACACAAGGGAGAATACAAATTTCCACATATATTAATTTTTTAATTATTTGAAATGTGATATTTTAGCATTGCTTCTGAAGTTACATTCTCTGAGTATATTAAACCTAATTTAACCTTTGACTTGATTTAAAATCATCTTTATAAACATCTAGAACTGTATACTTTAGTGATTCCAGAATCTTAACAATCTCAGGGGTGTAGTCTTTTAATTAAATGAGCTTTTCCTCCATTCCATTGTTACTGAAAGGCTAAAATAATAGACATGGAGTAATGGAAAGAGTTCTAAACTTGGAATCAAAACTCTACTTCTAATTCAAGTCTAATCATTAATTCACTGTGTGACCTTTAGCAAGTCTCTGAACATCTCTGAGCATTTATTTCTTCATCTATGAAAATGAAGAATTGGACCATAAGACTCCTAAGGTTGTTGACATTTCTAAAATTCTATAATTTTATGATCAAGGACCATGCTACTCAGTAATACCAGGTATCTGAAGGGCTTTTGAGATGTTTCTTAATGATACGGCTCCAAACTACCATCACTGTGTTGGCTTTGAAGCTTTCCTCTGTTTTATGAGTAAGCAAACTATAGCCTGCAGGTCAAATCTGGCTTACCACCTGTTTTTATAAATAAAGTTTTATTGGCACAGAGCCACACTTATTTGTTTAGGTATTGTCTGTGGCTGCTTTTGAGCTACAGTGGTGGAGTTGAGTAGTTGCAACAGAGGTGGTGTGGTACATGATGTCTAAAATACTTTCTGATCTTTATATAAGAAATTTGCCAGCCTTCATTCTTTTTTTCATTCTCATTCTATCACTTTTCTTTTCTTTTCTTTTTTTTCTTTTTTTGTGCCAGAGTCTCACTCTGTTGCCCAGATTGGAGTGCAGTGGCGTGATCTCGGCTCACTACAACCTCCACCTCCCAGGTTAAAGCAATTTAGCAGAGACAGAGTTTCACCATGTTGTCCAGGCTGGCCTTGAACTGCCTTAGCCTCCCAAGTTGCTGGGATTACAGAGGTCCGCCACCACGCCTGGCTAATTTTTAGTACAGGTGGGATTTCACCATGTTGGCCAGGCTGGTCCAAACTCTTGACCTCAAATGATCCACGCACCTCGGCCTCCCAAAGTGCTGGGATTACAGGCGTGAGCCACCATGCCCGGCCAGTCTATCACTTTTCATTGCAATCCCTCTCTCCCTCCAGGAGTTTGTTATAATTTACACCTCTACTTGTCTAGGGGTTAAGAAGCCAGACTGCATACCTGATTAGAATTAGGTTCAAAGTGAGAGTCTGTAGGTTTTGAACAAAAGTGTGAGGGTACAGTCTTTGAGTGCAGTGCTGAGTGCATGGGCTTTTAGCTACTTAGTGCTCCTTTCTTATTTAAATGTCTAGGTCATTCTGGATAGTTATAGTTGAAATTTCAACACAGCTTGAAATATCTAGAAATGTTACTTTTATTTTGCTGACAGCGGTTATGCATCGCTACTATGGTTAGCCTGAAGGCAAAAGTAGACAAATGAACTTGAGGTCCAAAGATCTGCGTTTAGATCAGGGATGTCCAATCTTTGGGCTTCCCTGGACCACATTTGAAGAATTGTCTTGGGCCACACATAAAATACACTAACACTAATGATAGCTAATGAACTAAAAAATAATTTGCAAAAAAAAATCTCATAATGTTTCAAGAAAGTTTACAAATTTATTTTGGACTGTATTCAAAGCCATCCTGAGCTACATGCCATGGGCAGGCCATGGGTTGGCAAGCTTGGTTTTAGATCCTACTCAGCTATCCCATGGCTTTATGGCCTTAGCAATCTAATTCCTTTTATCTTCTCCTGTTTTTTCATCTGTAAAATTGGAAAGCTTCTTTTTTTTTATTTTGAGACGGAGTCTCGCTCTTTTGCCTAGGCTGGAATGGTGTGATCTCAGCTCACTGCAACCTCTGCCTCTCGGGTTCAAGCAATTTTCCTGCCTCAGCCTCCCAAGTATCTGGGACTACAGGCGCCCACCACACACCTGGATAATTTTTGTATTTTAGAAGAGACGGGGCTTCACTATGTTGTCCAGGCTGGTCTCGAACTCCTGAGCTCAGGCAATCCACCTGCTTCGGCCTCCCAAAGTGCTGGAATTACAGGCATGAGCCACCATGCCAGCCATGTGAGAGCTTCTTGATGCATCATGGGATTTGCTGCAAGGAACACCATGTGTTTTAGCTCCACCCTTCAATTGCCCTCCACACTGCTTAGGTGGAACAGTTATTAAACTGATATGCCAAATTTTAGAACCTGAAATGGGCCACAAGCAATGGTGTGCAAGATTACTGTGCCTTAAAAATTACCAAGTGAGCCAGGCATAGTAGCTCACGCCTATAATACCAGCACTTTGGGAGGTTGAGGCTGACGGATCACCTGAGGTTGGGAGTTCGAGACGAGCCTGACCAACATGGAGAAACCCTGTTTCTACTAAAAAATACAAAATTAGCTGGCTGTGGTGGTACATGCCTGTAATCCCAGCTACTCAGGAGGCTGAGGCAGGAGAATCACTTGAATCTGGGAGGCGGAGGTTGTGGTGAGCCGAGATAGTGCCATTGCACTCCAGACTGGGCAACAAGAGCAAAACTCTGTCTCAAAAAAAAAAAAAGAAAAAAATTACCAAGTGACTCCACGTGTTTCCTCTCTTCCCTGTGCCAGAGCTCTGCACTGGATTCAGCTCTTGATACAGTTAAATTGGGTTTCCTTTTAGACCCTTGTTCCTTGTGGATAGCCCCCTGGGTGATAAGAGGAGTCAGGGTGACGGGCGAGAGCAGGATGAGACATTCATGGGTTCCCATCAGGTGTTGACGATGGTGCCGTTTGGCAGGCATGGATCTGAGGCCATAGACATATAGATATTCTTTAAATGACTCCTTCTCATTCTGGTCTGTAAATCCTTTAAAGGCAGCAACTAGTTTTTCATTTGAGCTATCATTCTCCATTGCCCAAAAAAATGTCTGGCCTCAACAAATATGTGTTGGATTGATTTGTCATGATCAGGATTTTCTGGTGGCATGAAGATCTCTTTGAGGTTGATTATCTATGCCAGTGGTGTGTCTAGGTAGACCTCTATAGTAGCCATACATTTTAAGTTGGTTCACTATACAGTGCTCAGTGTGAAAACACAGCCACCTCATGGAGGAAGTAGTGTTTACTTTAGGACGTGGAAATAGAAGGCAGGCCACAGCTGCAGCTCAGCAGAGCTGGGCTGAGATCTTGCTGGGAAGACTTGTTATAGCCTGCGGCTCACCCAGGATTGCCATGACTATCCACCACTGATGTGTTAGATACTTTCCCTGACTCTTCCCACCCCAGCCCTCCATACATTTTGCCCTTCTGCTGTCAATGGGTAAGAAAGTGGAAATGATGCCTTTTAAACATAAGTTACAACTCAACTTGAAGTTTATCTAAGACAGGGCAAAACCATCCATGATCCAAACCATGTGTAAATATATATAGGAACTTCCTCCTGTTACAGACTTTGTTGGGAAATAAATAAGCATTTTATTTATTCATTGTAAGAAACACTGAATTTCTCATTTGTGCCAAACATTATGCTAGCTGTTGGGGTTATGGCAGTAAGAAGGCCAGAGGGGGCCCTAGCCAGCAAGGAATTTCTGTATAATCAGCAAGTAAACAGACAAGTGGAACAATTTCAAATTGTGTGGTAAGAAGCAATAAAGGACACAAATGTCAGGGGCCAGCCCTGAGGAGGTGACATGTACAAAGAGTCCTAAAAATCCCAAAGGAGCTCACTGTGCACATGGTGGAAAGGGCTTCCATGCTGAGGGCAGAGCACATGCAAAGACCCTGGGGCTGCTGGAGGGAGCAACTGTGAGGGGAGTGTGGTGTGGATGTGCCGGGAGGTGGTCGGGTGGGGAAGAGGTTAGATTTAGGTTAGGTTTGTTCTAGTTCTCATGGGAAGCCATCGGCCAGTTTCAAGCATGAGAGTGGCATGACTGGGTTTCTATTCAGAGCCTCCCTCTTGCTGTTTCATGAAGAATGGTTCAGAGATGGGTGGCAGTGCAGTCACGGAGACCAGGTGAACAAAGTCCCTGGACTAAGGTGAAGTACAGAAGTGGTGAAGATGAAGAGAACTTTCTAGTGCCTTAGAATGGAAGCAGTGAGAGAAACAAGGTCCTTGGATGCTGACATTTAGGAGGTGCCAATTACTAAGATGAAGAAAGTTGGGGGGCAGTGAAAGAATAGATCGTAGGGAGAAGTCTCAAGTTCTTTTTTAAATTAACGAGATTTGTTTGGTGGCACAAGACACCTTTGAGCTGATAAGTAGCTGTAACCTTCGTTGTCCTTGCCACTTACTAATTGCATCATGCCCCAATAAATAAGCAATCTTCCCTTAGCACCACTTTGTACCTAGTACAATCTTCCCGTAGTACCACTTTGTACCTAGTACAGTTTTGCCTTAGCACCACTTTGTACCTAGTACAATCTTCCCTTAATACCACTTTGTACCTAGTACAGTCTTCCCTTAGCACCACTTTGTACCTACTACAGTCTTGCCTTAGTACCACTTACAGTCTTACCTTAGTACATTTTGTACCTAGTACAGTCTTGCCTTAGTACCACTTTGTAGTTAGTACAGTTTTAACTTAGCACCACTTTGTACCTAGTACAGTCTTACCTTAGTATACTTTGTACTTAGTTCAGTCTTACCTTAGTACACTTTGTACTTAGTTCAGTCTTGCCTTAGTGCCACTTTGTACCTAGTACAGTCTTCCCTTAGTACACTTTATACCTAGTGCAATCTTGGCTTAGTACCACTTTGTACCTAGTACAGTCTTGCCTTAGTACCGCTTTGTACCTAGTACAATCTTGCCTTAGTACACTTTGTACTTAGGTTTATACCCCATCCTACCCTCAGGAGTGAGCACAATTATCTGCTTGGGGTAGATGCTCAAGAAAGAATTGTTACTGACTTGCCTGCACCAAACATTTCCAGCTTATTTAGAGCTTGACTCCAAAGCAAGGAAAAGGGAACTGGTTAAAGGGGAAGAGAGGCAGATGAAGAGTTGATGGTTTTGTGGTGTTGATGGGTATTTTTTTAAAAAGAGATTTTAGCTGAATGATGAGAAAGAAATGAAAGAGAAACTAGTTGTAGGGAACACACCTAGATGTCTGGCCCATGTGCCACCATTATTGGCCATATACTTGTAGCCTTGGGTCAGCTGTTGGCTAGAGGTCACACGTACACACCTGTCTTTTCTTTCTCTTTCCATTGTTCCTCCTTTTCTCCTCTCCTCTTGCTTATTCCCACCTTAGAGGAAAAAAGGCAAGGGAGGAGGAGAAAGAGGGGAGGAGAAGGAGGAGGTCGGGGAAGGAGGGTGAGGAAGAGAAGGAGAGGGGTAGGAGGAGGAGGAAGGGACAGAGAAGAAGAGGTGGAGGAGGGGGAGGAGGGTGGAG
>NW_016107349.1:9341667-9374454 GCF_001604975.1 Cebus imitator | reverse complement strand
AGGAGGAGGAAGGGACAGGGAAGAGGAGGGGGAGGAGGGTGGAGGAGGAGGAGGAGGAGGAAGGGACGGGACAGGAGGTGGAGGAGGAGGAGGGAGTACAGTGAGGAAGAGGAAGAGGAGGAGGAGGGAATGGTAAAGCCACAGGCTTCATCCAGGTGTCCTAGGGGCAGGAGAATATATAGCTGCTATGACACACAAACATGAATGAGTCTAGAATAATCTCATTTCCTGAAAACCAACACAACGAACATAATTTTCACTTCCCAGTTTCGGTGTCCTGGAAGATTGAAGCCAGTGATGGCAGTCCCACTTATTAACCTAAAGTGCATTTCCGTGATATGTCCCATGTCCTGAGCTAGTAATTTTTGATGAAGCACAATAAGGAAGCCAGTGTCTTGTGATTTTAAAAGCTAAGCACTTGCTGCATTTTTTTTTTTTTTTTAAATTTAAGTTATTTCTTCTCGGTAGGAAAGTAAAGAAATCCATGATAAAATAATAATTAAATGCTGACAGTGCTAAATTTCTACCCAGCGTGAGCTGGCAGCAGTTTCATACTAAAACATTAGGTCATTTGAAGAAAAAAAAATCTGATTAAATACCTCTGTAGGCTTTTCTGATTAGCCGTTCTTAAAAGAGTCAGTGACAGTAATGAAAGGGTGTCATTTGACAGCCGCAATTTACTTCTGAAGAAAAGGTAAAATAGTACAGTGTGTATGGGTGAGGTTTTTACAGGAATTTCTTGTTGGTCTTTACTCATGGGATTTGTTTTACTAATCACCAGTTTCCAGCAGTTCCGAGGAACCCACCGGCCAGGAATCATGTGAGATGAGAAGTAAGTGATATTCTGGGGCGAGGAACACAGCGACAGCTTCACTGCTGGGCTTCCTTTTCTTTCTTTCTCCGCTTCTCCACACTGCAGGCTTCATATTTCCTGGGCGAAATGACCTTGACACGAGCAGGTTTGGGAAATGAGGCGTAGTTGCAGAGATTCTCGCTGTACCCCTCGTATTAATTTTCCGCGTTTGGCAGCTCCCAGCGTCTCTTTGTATTAAGTCGCAATGGCATGAGGGCTGCAGGCCAGACTTGACGTGAAGACGGAATGATGATGTGGCATATGGTAAATGCAGCCACCACCGCTAATTACTCTCTCTTTCCACTTTCTCCTTGACTTCTACTTGTGAGCGGAGGGTTCTGGAGTTTGAAAGTGGTTTCCTTTCCTTTCATCTCCCCTGCCGTAGATATGAGAGCAAATGCCTATTTTGGCTATGATGGGATAGAATCCTAGCGCTTTAAAGTGAAAAAAAAAGGCCTTAGGGCTCACCCAGCCCAAATACCTCGTGTCAAAGATGAGGACGGTGGGCCCGGCGAGCACCGCTGGGGCAGGGATCGCAGAGGGAGCCTGGAGCTCTGTCACGTCTCCCGGGTCCTGAGTGAGTCTGTGTTTTTCCTTTTCTGTCCCACCTCTTAAAAGTGGAAATGAAGCCAGTGGATTCGTTTCTTTGGGTTGCCATAACAAAAGTACCACAAACTGGGTGGGAAAGCAACAGAAACTTACTCCCTCACAAGTTCTGGAAGCAAGAAGTCAAAATCCGAAGGCTCCAGGAGGGGATCTGTTCCATGCCCTTCTTTTGGCTTCCAGTGTCGCTGGCAATTCTGGGCGTTCCTTGGCTTGCCGTAGCATAACCCCAGCCTCTGCCTCCATCATCATGGGGTGCTCTCCCTGTCTCTCTGTTCATGTCTCTTCTCTTCTTCATTTCTTGCTTTTTCTTTTTTCTTTTTTTTTTTGAGACAAACTCTCCCTCTGTTGCCCAGGCTGGAGTGCAGTGGCTCGATCTTGGCTCACTGTAACCTCCGTCTCCTGGGTTCAAGCAGCCCTCCTGCCCCAGCCTCCCAAGTAGCTGGGATTACAGGTGTGCACCATCACACCTGGCTAATTTTTGTATTTTTAGTACAGACAGGGTCTTGCCATGATGGCCAGGCTGGTCTCGAACTCCTGACGTCAGGTGATCCGCCCACCTAGGCTTCCTAAAATACTGGGATTACAGGTGTGAGCCACTGTGCCTGGCGTCTTCTCTTCTTATAAGGACGTCCTGGATTTAGGACCCACCTTTTTCCAGGATGACCTCACCTTAACTAATTGCATCTTCAAGATCCTATTTCCAAAATAAGGTCACATTCTGAGGTTCTAAGAGTTAAGACTTCCAACAGATCTTTTTGGGAGGACACAATTCAGTGCATACCAGGTGAGGTCAGGTAAGGTTTTTCCATGGAGGGTTTCTGGAGACTTTAAACTGCAGTGAATCATTACCACCTTCAACTGCACTTTCAGAGCTTGCTGTGTCTATGCTTTTCCTGTTAAGTGAGGAACCTGAGTCCCGTCCATGTATTATTAATGATGATGATATGTAGCTTTCACTTTTAGCACAGAAGGAGAGCATGTGAGTCAATCTGAGGACGTGGCAAAAAAAAAAAAAAGTAAAGTTAGAAACAGTTTAGAGATAAGATTTGAGTTGCGGGCATTTATTTGTAGAGATTCTTTGGGTTCTGCCAAGAGCATTAAAGCCCTTCAATGTGGAGAGTTGATTCTATTTATTTTTACGTATATTCTATAATTATAATTTAGATTATTCTATATTATTTATTCTATAATGTATTCAGCAATCACAGTGATCCTTTCTCCTTAACTATTATTTTTTCACTATCCCCTCACTTCAAATTTACCTTCTGGGCCAGGCACGGTGGTTCATGCCTGTAATCCCTAGCACTTTGGGAGGCTGAGGTGGGTGGATCACTTGAGGTCAGGAGATCGAAACCAGCATGGCCAACATGGTGAAACCTAATCTCTACTAAAAAAAGAAGTACAGAAAAAGTTACCTGGGTGTGGTGGTGGGTGCCTGTAATCCAGCTATTTGGGAGTCTGAGGCAGGAGAATTGCTTGAACCTGGGAGGCGGAGGTTGCAGTGAGCTGAGATGGAGCCGCTGCCCTCCAGCCTGGGGGACAGAGTGAGACTCCATCTCAAAAAACGAATTCACCTTCTGGAAAGCTTTACCATGTTAATTTCTCCCATCCTATCATGCTGGGCGAATGGGCTGCGCCATTACCTGCCGTCATTATCTCCTGCAGTTGCCCCATTGACCCTCCCTCAAACCAAACAGATCTGTTTTCTGACGCCCAAATGTCCCACATACCTGCCCCCTCCATACTTTTCTCTGTCTCCTCTTGCCATCTCAGGTGGAATGCCCGTCCCTTTCTGCCCATCTGAACACACCTACCCCTCAAAGGCTTGCATTCATCACCCTTCTTTGTGGATGCAGCCTGGACAACCCAAACAGGAAGTGATTTCCTCCTGAGTGAAGGTCTGTAGAATTCCTTGTCTGTATCTTGTTTGGATCTCACAGGCCTGCCTTTTAGTGCCATCTATAGAAGTGGATTAGCAGCCACAAGGCCTGCCTGCCATCATGGTTCCGCCATTGCCATTCTGTGTAGCTGTGGGACACTTGGGATACTGTCTGCCTCACTGTGGTTCTGAGAATCAGATGAGATAGAATATCATATTTATTGGCAACTCATCTATGAGAAGTCCTATTCAAATATTTGGTACTTAATGTGCCTTTATTTACTCGCCTGTAAAATGGGGATAGTACTTGGTGAGGATTAATTTAATAAAGCACATAGGACAGTCCTCCCTTATAGAAAGTCATCAGTAATAGTTAGCTGTCATTGCTGTATCCTCATCTATGTTGTCAATGTCTTTGCAGGCAGGACGTAAACCCCTTTAAGACAGAGGTTGTGTTTTGGCATCTCTTCGATGTATAGGATAGACCCTCATACTAGCTGCTTGGTCCATTTGCTGGGTAAATTGCAAGTCCCATTCCTGTTGCTGTGTGCAGTACATAGACTCTCATTTTTCCCTCTTTTCCCGAGACACTAAAATTCTCACTGACCACTCTTTAACCTGGAGGGTCTTAAATGAATAGAAATAAACTCTGACAGCCGTGTTGATTTTGGCTGTAAACCTAAATTAGTTTGATAGGTGAATTGCTGTGGTAACGCAGATGTCATCATTCAGAAGTGGCACAAAATTCATTTTCTTTTGATACCTCCTCATGAGAATGTAACCTGGGTATGTTTTGAAATGGAATATCTTCTATTAGTTTAATTGAGTGTAGTTTTGGTAGCATCGAGGTTTGTGTGATGTCCTTGTAATAACCCTTTGAAAGCCTACATGGGGCCAGAATTGTTCTACAAATTGTGGGGCAGTTTCTGGTACAGTGTTCTGTCCCACTATCCTGTGTAGAGTAAATAATAGTGGATAGGCCGGGCACGGTGGCTCAGACCTGTAATCCCAGCAATTTGGGAGGCCGAGGTAGGTATATCTTTTGAGGTCAGGAGTTTGTGACCAGCCTGGCCAACATGGTGATACTCTGTCTCTACTGAAAATACAAAAATTAGCTGGGTGTGGTGGTGCATGCCTGTAATCCCAGTTACTTGGGACGCTGCGACACGGGAATTGCTTCAACCTGGGAGGTGGAGGTTGCTGTGAGCCGAGATTGCGCCGCTGCACTCCAGCCTGGGTGACAGAGCAAGACTGTCTCAAAAAAAAAAAAAAAAAAAGGTGGATAAATAAGAAGAAATGAGAAACCACTGCAGATGACATCTTGGAAGTGAAATTTTGGTATGTTGCTTAAAATACTTGGCACGATCTGTGTACACACACACCCAAATTTGCCAACTATGTACTGTTTGATATTAGCAAGCTTGTTGAATAAACTCCATTTGACTTGGGGTATTACTTACCAGTACATTTTCCTCACCAAGTCCAAGTCTCCCCGTCCCTATTTTCTACGTGGATATAAAGATAGAAATCCCTTTGGGAGTGAATATTTTTTTCTCTCTTCATATACCAATATGACGCCTAGAATGGCACGGATGCTCAAAATCTGCTGACAACTGATTTTCTTCCTAGGACATATGATTTGGATAATTTTGTCAAGAATTAGTGATGTGGCAGTAAAATTAGTGATGTTTATTTAAGAGTAGTTTTCTGGTAAAAGGTTGAATGGGGAAATGTTAAACTCCTGCTTCCTAGGTACTGCTAACGGGGAGATGAGAAAGAGTCATGTTATTTTGATATGATTGTAAATTAACATAATCCCCCAGGAACTCCGTCCCCACCCACACACACACGTACTTCCTTCAGGATCACATCAACCTAAAGGTAAAACCAGAGCAATTGTAATTATTATAGACCATCTTTCTCATAAACGCCACTGTTCACTATTGCACTATAAGTCTTTTTCAATTATTTTTAGAAGACCCCCCCCTCCTCTGATAACATGTTTCCCTAATGTCTGTGAAACTAAGTACTCATCGAGTGTGATGGCTCACGTCTATAATCCCAATACTTTGGGAGGCTGAGGCAGGTGGATCATCTGAAGTCAGGAGTTTGAGACCAGCCTGACCAACATGGTGAAACCCCATCTCTACTAAATACAAAAAATTAGCCAGGCGCGGTGGCGCATGCCTATAATCCCAGCTACTTGGGAGGCTGAGGCAGGAGAATCGCTTGAACCCAGGAGGCGGAGGTTGTAGTGAGCTGAGATTGCACCATTGCACTCCAGCCTGCGCAGCAAGAGTGAACCTCTTGTCTCAAAAAGAAAAAAAAAGAAAGAAGGAAAGAAAAAAGAAACTAAGTATTGCCTTTGAAGGTGTCCAGAGGCCACTGTGAGGCCTCACACTTTTATCACGGAGGCCACCCCTTGGTGGCGCACACCAGCCATGCATCTTCTTTTACTTTCTCCCTGGGGCTGCATGGAGCTCTGTCTTCTGCTCCAGGTAAAGCGTTGTGTACTCCCAGTCATCTCAGCTGAGGCATCACGGGGAGGCACCCAAACTCCCTTCCTGTCCCTGACTGCCAGTGTCCTTTCCAGTTGGTCCAGGAATGAGTGTGGCAATTGCTACCTGTTTTAAGTAACCTGGAATACCTCTATTGGGGCTATATCTAGAGGCCGCAAAGCAGAGTTAACCAAAGGGAGACCCGATTTCCAGTGTCAGCTTGTTTACTGACTTGTAGATTCTTTGAGGATGTTAGTTACTTCCTCTGAGAGCTATGTGGCTGTGTGTAAAGTGCTTATGCTAGTAACTGGCCATGTTGTGTACATTTTCTTTTCATTCTTTTCTTTTTTTTAAGACAGAGTCTTGCTCTGTTGCCCAGGCTGGAGTGCAGTGGCACAATCCTGGCTCACTGCAACCTCTGCCTCCCAGATTCAAGCGATTCTCCTGCCTCAGCCTCCCGAGTAGCTGGGACTACAGGCCCATGCCTCCACGCCCAGCTAATTTTTTGTATTTTTAGTGGAGACAGGGTTTCACCGTGTTAGCTAGGATGGTCTCAATCTCCTGACCTCGTGATCTGCCTACCTCAGCCTCCCAAAATGCTAAGGTTACAGGCGTGAGCCACTGCGCCTGGCCCACATTTTATTTTACTTTTCTTTTGAATATCCTCAGAGATAACCAAACCTAAATCTTTGGAAAGCAGGTAATAGTTGCTGAGTAATGTTAATTTTTGGTCCATATCAATAAGCCATTGTAAAGTAATGAGACTCAGATTTGTAAACTGGCTGTGGAGTAAATTCTAAAATTAGTGACAAGATATACTACTGTTCATAAAGCCAGTGTATTCCAGGGGTAGGTGTTTGCTGTCCAGAGCTTCCGCATCATGGCTGAGTTCTATAGGTAACTCAGGGATGGGGTATGGTTCCCATCCTTGCATCTAGGGCAGACAGTCCCTTTGAAGGGGTGGCCCCCGTGTTCTCTGCCCATCCCTGTATCCATGGGGGAAACACGTCCATAGCCTGGCCAGTTCTTTACCTGTGTTCATGAAATGGTTTGTCTCTGCGTCCCCACCCAAATCTCGTGTTGAATTGTAATCCTCAGTGTTGGGGGAGAGACCTGGTGGAGGTGATTGGATCATGGGGGCGAATTTCCCTCCTGCTGTTCTCGTGATAGTGAGTGAGTTCTCACAAGATCTGGTTAAGACTGTGCAGCACTCCCCGCTTCTCTCTCTCCTGTCACCGCCATGTGAAGATTTTGCCTGCTTCCCCTTCACCTTCCCGCATGATTGTAAGTTTCCTGAGGCTTCCCCAGCCATGCTTCTTGTTCAGCCTGTGAAAGTGAGTCCATTAAACTTCTTTTCTTTATAAACTACCCATTCTCAGGTAGCTCTTTATAGCAATGTGAGAATGGACTAACACAGCTCACTACTGGTTCATGCAAGGAAGACTAGCCCCACAGACCCTCGCTGTTTTTGGAAGAACTCCTCGTCCCCTGAAGTATATCTGTGAGCTCGTGTGATTGCCTCTGTGTCCCTAGCTATTGCCTCCCTGTCCCAGAGCTGAAGAGAACAACTTCACTCACTTCCTGACACCCTCCGCTCAGCGTTCAGAGGGGCTTTGCTTCTGCGTACTGTTTTTACAAAGAAGTTCTTTCTTTATTTAAAATTTTATTTATTTGCTACATTTTTTAGAGATGGAATCTTGCTTGTGGCCCCGGCTGGAGTGCAGTGGTGATCATAGCTCACTGCAGCCTCAACCTCCTCGGTTCAATAAATCCTCCCAGCTCAGCCTCCCAAGTACCTGAAACTACAGGCACATGCCACAACATCTGGCACGTTCTTGTATTTTTTGTAAAGATGAAGGTGGATCTCACTATGTGGCCCAGGCTGGTCATGACCTCCTAAGCTCAAGCGATCCTCCCACAACAGCCTCCCAAAGTAAAGTGCTGGGATTACTGGTGTGAGCCACCACATCTGGCCTGTTCGCAGAAGTTCTGATACATCATGTTAAAAAAAAAAAAAGAGAGAGAGTCCTATGACTTTGTTTCCACGCTGTTCTTTGGCAGCGCTGTGTGTTCCAGAAAGGGCAGGCAAGAATGCGAGGTGGTAAATCAGAAGAAGTTTCAAGTTAATAAGCCTAAGTGTGCTCAAATGTGAATGAGTCACTGACATAAGATGCACTAAGCGTCTCAGTCGGCTAATAACAATCAGCCCGTGGACCACCTGGCTCTGCTGTGGCCCTGACCTTCCAGCTGTGAGCCTGCGGCAGCTGTGGCAATAGTGTGCCCAGCTTGCTCCTTGCTCACCTCTGGCATGGCTGGGTCTGAGCTCCAGAACATGAATCTCTCCTCAGTGCATCACCTTCCCTGAGAAGTACAAATGAGTCTTTTTGTGTGTGTGAGAGATGGAGTCTGGAGACGGAGTGCAGTGGCTGCTTCCCGGGTTCAAGCGATTCTCCTGCCTCAGTCTCCTGAGTAGCCTGGCTAATTTTTGTATTTTTTAGTAGAGACGGGTGTCACCATATTGGCCGGGATGGTCTCGAACTCCTTACCTCATGATCCACCCACCTCGGCCTCCTTAAGTGCTGTGATTATAGGCATGAGCCACCGCGCCGGCCCAAATGAGGCTTTAAAACCCATCTTCAGTGTCCCATCAGTAGTGACTACGCATTGTGAGTTTTTACATCTGTAAGTTTTTATATCTATAAGGTTACTCTATTTTAAAGTAAATTTTAAATTTTAAAGTAATTTTGCCTTATGTATTGGCTTTAGTACCTAATTCTTTTTTTTGAGGTAGAGTCTCACCTTGTCGCCCAGGCTGGAGTGTAGTGGCATGATCTTGGCTCACTGCAACTTCTGCTTCCCCGAGTTCAAGTGATTCTCCTGCCTCAGCCTCCCAGGTAGCTGGGATTACAGGCGTCTGCCACCACGCCCAGCTAATCTTTGTATTTTTAGTAGAGACGGGGTTTCACCATGTTGGCCAGACTGTTCTCAAACTCCTGGCCTCAAGTGATCCACCCACCTTAACCTCCCAAAGTGTTGGGATTACAGGGATGAGCCACTGCACCCCGCCTTTAGTACCTAATTCTTGCATAACACGAGACCCACCTCTTCTCTTGTATATCAGAAACCTCCTTTGGATGCTTGCAACGGAATCTGTGCCTTCATCGTCTGCCACACCCCAGTGGGCAATTCTGCTGAAGCCTCACCAATAGGCCTTCTCTGTAGCTAACCAGGCGAGGCCAAGCTGTAGTTCAGGATATGGACCAGCTCCTGGGGCGGGTCGGCTGAAACCAGTAGTGGTGCTCTTAGGTGTCCCCAAGAGCTTGATTAGATTCCCTTGGAATGATCCCCTGTTCAAGGATCGTGCTGAATTGGCACATCTCACCTCCTTATGTATGGGACAGGAGCACCATCAGACTATAAGGGAGTCTCTGAAACATGCTGACATGTTAATGAAATCTAAAACATACTAACACTTCAATAGGAGTGGGAATTGGGAGAAGACTTTTTTTTATCTTTCTATGGAAAGCACTAGTCTTGAGGGGAATGAACCAATTAATGTACTAACCAAAGGATGAAACTGGCACCTTTTGCTAATGGTGTGAGTTCAGATTTACGAAATATCGCTCATCATATATTCTGGCCACACTGGCCTTGAGGACATTCAAGAGCTTGGTGACCGTCACTGGGTTTTGGATCTAAGTGTCAATCCCATTTGTTAATCGCACAAGAGTACTAAACCACAGCTTCGATAACTCAACTACTGTACTGCCACACCCCCCAAGCTCTTTCCCACCTGACAAGTTCCAGTGTCTGTCTGTCCCCAGGTCCTCAGAGGCAGCTCTGATTATGTTTTGCCTCTTTCTGTTTTTACTCCCATCATCTATACCTTTGGCTCCCTTGCTCTATCACCCCATAAGGTAGACAAGAATACAGCTTTTCCCATCCCCTTTCCCAAATCAGCAGGGCACTTTCCATCCCACAGCCCTTCTCTGGTAGACCAGAGACCAGATCCCCAGGAACAGGCTGGAAACCTCTTGGGAATCAATATCTTAGGTTGAACCCCCAGGCATCCCTTGTCAGTAGCCAAAACGTGGCAGGCCCATGTGACTTGTGACCCTTCTTTTCCTTTGGGTGCATTCTTTGCCCTTCTGGGAGGCGCCTCACTCTACCCCCTCCTAGGAGTTAGTGCACTCATTTTTTCATTCATTCTCTCCTCCACATAATTCAGTATTAGAAGGCCTGTCCAAGGTACCAGACCTCCAGGGGTAGGTATGCAGATAGTCCCTCCTACTTCCTCTTCACCCTCAGTGCCCTGCCCACTCAGTGAGAACAGGTTAATACATTGATGATGTACATATTGAGTCTGATGCTTGTCTTTAGGCTTTTGCCCAAATGACAAAATGAGAGCAAATAAAGTTTTAGTATCCCTTAAACTTTGCTTGTTACATGATGAAAACGGGCCAGGTGAATAAAAAGTATAAATTCATCAAGAGAGAAAAAGAGAGTATTTTCTTTCTAATCTTTTCTACAATCTAAAATGCATTTCAGTGTAGTACCAACACACGCACACACATACACACCCCCCCACACAAACCCACACATACACTCACATCCACACACAGCCACACACACGTTCCACACACACCCACACATACACCCACATCCACGCACAACCCCACACACACCCACACATACACTCACATCCATACCCACACACCCCCACACACCCACACATACACTCACATCCACACCCACACACACACACACACACATACACTCACATCCACACACCCACACATCCACACACACACACTCCACACACACCCACACATACACCCACAGCCACACTCACATCCACACACACACACACCCACATCCACACACATTCATACAAACCCACCCCCACACACCCACACATACACCCACATCCACACACACCCACACACACACCCACACACCCCCACATCCACACACACACACACATACACACATACACTCACATCCACACACACATCATAAACTAGAAAGTAAGCTCTATGAATGATAGTCCTGGCTACAAACTTACAATGGGGTCTTTGGTTAAATCTCCTAACCATCTAAACCTTGGCTGTTTCGGCTATAAAATAGAAATAATATTTTATCCTTCATTACTAGGGTATTGTGATTATTTAATTAGGATGAATGAATGGCCTTAGAAAACTAGAAAGCACTGTCCAAAAGACCAGTTTAGATATTATTTCCTAGAGATTGCCTTTAATAAAGAACAGAAAGTTACAGAATATCACCTGAGATATGAACATGCAGCCAACGGAAAATATACATGGCTCTTAAGCATATGACAAGATGCTTATCCTTATTGCTAATAAGTGAAACAAAAACTAGATTTAAGAGATTGTTTCTACCTGTCCAATTAGTGAAGTTGCTAATACTCTTATCTTTCTATGGAAAGGACTACTGTTGACGGGAATGGGTGAGCTGAGAAGCCGAGACTCCACCTGTCGATGATGGTAGTATAAGTTGATACATTCTCCAGAGGAAGCAAATTGATCATATTAATTGTAACTGAAAATGCATACATTTGGCCAAGCAGTTCCATTTCTTGATATTTATCCTACAGATGTACTTGCACTTGTATGATGTAAGGCAGCTCTATATATACTGATAGGGAACGATCTCTGAGGTATGTTAAGTGAAAACTGCAGAGTGCAGAACAGTTTACACAGAAACATTATTTTAATAAAAGAAAGAAATGCTAACATTTGGCCGGGCGCAGTGGCTCATGCCTGTAATCACAGCACTTTGGGAGGCCAAGGTGGGTGGATCATCTGAGGCCGGGAGTTCAAGACCAGCCCCACCAACATGGTGAAACCCTGTCTCTACTAAAAATACAAAAAAATTAGCCAGGCATGGTGGTGGGTGTCTGTAATCCCAGCTACTCAGGAGGCTGAGGCAGGAGAATTGTTTAAACCTGGGAAGTGGAGGTTTCAGTGAGCCGACATCACGCCACTGCAGTCCAGCCTAGGCAAAAGAATGAAACTCTGTCTCAAAAAAAAAAAAAAGAAAGAAAGAAATGCTAGTATTTGCATAGATTATATCTGAAATGATACCGCAGATTTAGGTAATTATTGTTAAGTTTTTGTCTTTCTTTTGTTTTTGCTTTTCTGGTAGTATTCTTGTTTGTTTTGTTCCTGCTGAGAAGCAGAGTTGAGTGGCTGGACACAGAGGTGAGAAAATTTTCATTGCATATTCTTGATAACTTTTGGAAGTTTTTACCATATGCAGACATTACCATTTTTAAAAATTGTAACAGAACAAAAGTAAACGGAAAACCAAAAGTGAACAACAACAAATACAGAAAAAGCCCCAACTCTCCTTCTTCCTTTCCATTAAAATAAAATCAGATAAAAATGAAACAAAGAGGCTGTGTGTGGTAGCTTCATGCCTGTAATCCCAGCACTTTGGAAGGCCTAGGCGGGAGGATTGCTTGAGCTCGGGGTTTCAAGACCAGCCTGGGCAACATAGTGAGACCTCATCTCTACAAAAAAGTCCAGCAATAAGCCGGACATGGTGGCGCACACCTGTGATCCCAGCTATTCAGAGGCTAAGGGATCGCTTGAGCCAGGGAGGTTGCAGTGAACCATGATTGCGCTACTATACCCCAGCCTGGGCGACAGAGTAAGACCCTGTTTCAGAAAAAGAAAAAGGAAAATGAATAAGAAAGTCACTTTTAGGGAAATGAGTATCTTTTTATTCTTTCTGCTGTCTGTCTTGCTTGACTTTCGTATGCCTTTGTGTTTGTTAGGGTAAAGCTATTTTCCTTTTGCTCTTTAGGCTCTGGAAAATGAACCTGTGTTGACTCCTTACAACTGCAAAAAGTGATTATATTTTCACCATTCTAATGAACCAAAAAGTCCTGACTGCGTTTTCCCCTTGATCTGCCAGTCTTTATTTCTGAGATCTGAGTAATCCTTGAGAAGTTGTGATCATCAAACCTAACCTAGATATTCCCTTTCCCTGACTTCCCGATGAGCGAGGGAGGTGGCTGGAGAGGCCCTTGGGGCCCTCTGCCTGGGGAATTCATCTCCAGGGTAATTAGATAGCTGCTTAGGGGCTGAGGATCCTAATTGGGGTGTCAGACATCTTAAGATGTGACTCAACTTCTGCCTTCCTGCTTCATTAGGAATGAAAAGTTCGTATTTGGTCATTTTTACCTCCTGAGTGTTGCTTTCTAAATCTATTTTATGCTTTTTTTTTTCACTTTCATGTTACTTGAGTAAAAGGCTCATCTTTTAACTCGATTAACCCACAAGCCCTACTTTATAGTTTCCCTGCCAGACCGTCCTCATTGTGTAATTATGGGGAACTATGCGGCTTCTGGGCTGTGAAGGTCAAATGTAGCCTCTACACACCAAAATGATTTCTTGACAACTGTCTTTTTGTGTGTTTTTTGTTTTGTTTGGTTTGGTTTTGAGACAGGGTCTCGCTCTGTTGCCAGCCTGGAATGCAGTGGTGACATCACTGCTCACTGCATTCCCAACCTCCTCGTCTCAAGAGATCCTCCCACCTCAGCCTCCCTAGTAGCTGGGACCACAGGCACACGCCACTATGCCCAGCTAACTTTTGTATCCTTTGTAGAGACGAGGTTTTGCCATGTTGCACAGGCTTTCCCTGAACTCCTGAGCTCAAGCAATCCTTCCGCCTTGACCTCCCAAAGTGTCTTGACCATTTTCACACAAAGAGGTCCACCGTAAATGCCTGCCAAATGGGGTGTATGAAAGAGCCCCTCCATGTTGACTCGCCATCCCTTTTTGTTTTTTGGAGATGGAGTCTCTTTCACCCAGACTGGAGTGCTATGGCACGATCTTGGCTCACTGCAACCTCTGCCCACTGCAACCTCTGTCTCCTGGGTTCAAGCAATTCTCCAATTTCAGCCTCTCAAGTAGCTGGGATTACAGGTGCACACCACCACGCCTAGCTAACTTTTATATTTTTAGTAGAGATGGGGTTTTGCCATGTTTGCCAGGCTGGCCTTGAACTCTCGACCTCAGGTGATCCACCTGCCTCGGCCTCCCAAAGTGTTGGGATTATAGGTGTGAGCCACTGCGCCCAGCCTCACCAACATTTTTGATTAGGAGAATTCACATAACCCATGTGGAGACACCCTCCAGGCCCCTGCAAGGAGTCTCTTCTATTGTGTACATAGACAATTGGGAGTAAAAAGCTCACTTAAACCAAGGGTTATGTTTATGCTTCTATTGCAAATGAAAACCATTTGCTTGTTTGAATGGGTTCAGGTTATTTATACATTATTCATATGTATAAGTCAGAGATAATACACGTGATGGTGACACATATGTGAACTGCATGCTTGTGTTTGCTGGTAGGGACTTGAGTTTAGCTGATATTTTCACAGAACTTTTCCGGCAATCCGTACAGCCTCACTTAAGCAAACAAATAGTTATATCCTTCACAAAACAACTGAACACACAATTCTGAGTGATTTTTCAGATGCTCTTTACAATGATTGGCCCAAGGCCTATCTTAACATCATGTACTATAGAAGCAACCGTAAGCTTTTCTTTGAAGAAGAAAGATGTATCTCAAGGCAACAGATTTCCTTCTGTTTTCCTTCAAGTGTTTGGCTCCAATTCAATAATTAATTTTGCAGAGATCATCAAACCATGATAATAGCAGCATATGATATTCTTCCCTTTTCTTAGGTGGCTGGTACTAGGTTCCTAGAATCTCTGGGTTCCCAGCTTTTGTGGGGGTGTTGCATGAGAATTTTTGCTGTGGCGTGAGATGAAAACAAAAACAGACCAAACAGCTCTGACAAGCAGTTCTGATGTCTGGGATTGAGTCACGGGTGAGGCCCTATGAATGGAGCGTACCCCTAGATGGGTGTCTAGCAGAAAGGAAAGGGGAAAAGTAGGGGTGGGGGCAGCCAAGCCTTTGTTCCACAAGCGTGTCATGAGTACCCACTATGTACCCGACACTGTGCTGGCTGGAGACACAGTGGGCAGGGATAGAGTGGTCCGCCAGACGACAGGACCTGCCATGAGGGACTACACACTCGTCCAGAAGCCCTAGAGCCCTGTGTGGGGTGGCAGCTGGCACATGCCTTCTCCTTTCCTGGCTCCTCATGGGAAGAGATACCAGCACTGTGAACTCTGTACCTTGGAAAGAGCTGAGTGCTGTGACCTTTTTTAAGGGGGCGTGGGGCGTGAGATGGATTGTAGGGCTTTTGTGGCGTTGGGAGAAAGGACAAGGGTTAATGGGACAGGTTCGACCAAGGACGGGCTGGAGGGAGAGTGAACCCATTCCGCCTCTAGGATTTTGGCTTTAGTCTCACAAAACTGATCTGATTGTGCAGAAGACTGAAGTCAAGGAAATTAACCCCAGAAAGTTAGACCCACAGCTCTTGAGCCCCTTAGCACAGCCAGTGCCCCCTGTAAATGATGTTGTCCTCCACCTCACCATCCTATCACTTGCTGTTTAATAAGTCAGCTTTTTTGCCTTGTGCTGCGGTGAAAACATTGCTACAATTCTTGGTAAATAAATGGAGTCTTAAAGCTTAAACCTCTGTCCCGGGCAAGGAACCAAAGGATGTCATTGTGCATAACTTCAAAGGCTGATAAGATTTTTAAGGTCTCTGCTTTCTGAAAGAGTTCTTTTAAGGCCAGCCAGAAGCATTCATGTGCGCATCCCACCATTATTCCAACAAGAAGTAGAAGACTGTTTCTTCCTGCATATCTGCAGAGGCTCTACTTTGCCCACTCATACCCACAGAATAGAGTCTCTTGCTCTCTCCGGCTTACAATGAGTGCATTGTGTTTCAGGTGTTGGATGTCCAGCAAGCATGGTATTAAGAGCAGTACCTGGCCAGGCATGGTGGCTTGCTCCTGTAATCCCAGCATTTTGGGCGGCCGAGGTGGATAGATCACAAGGTCAAGATATTGAGATCATCCTGGCCAGCATGGTGAAACCCCGTCTCTAGTAAAAATACAAAAATTAAGGCCAGGTGTGGTGGGTCACTCCTGTAATTCCAGCACTTTGGGAGGCCAAGGTGGGTGGATCACAAGGTCAAGAGATCGAGACCATACTGTTTCACGTAGTGAAACCCCTGTCTCTATTAAAAATACAAAAATTAGCTGGGTGTGGTGGCGCACGCCTGTAATCCCAGCTACTTGGGAGGCTGTGGCAGGAGAATCGCTTGAATTCAAGAGGCAGAGATCGTGCCACTGCACTTCAGCCTGGGCAAAGGAGCAAGACTCTGTCAAAAAAAAAAAAAAAGAAAAAGAAAAAGCAGTACCTTTCTGTCTGTAGAAGAGTCTGAAAAGCAGTACCTTTCTGTCTGTAGAAGAGTCTGCAGTTGTACCATTTCTGTGTTTGTAAGAAGCAGTCACCCGAGGACTCAGGAGTTCTTGATTTTTGTTTTGAACTATGACTGGTGTGGTATGAGCTGGTGAAAAATAAGTGAGCTGCTTTCTCCCCATCTCTGATCATCCACGGTTGGACATCTCTTGGTGACAAGTCACACAGGTGTAGTGCAGAGTGTGCTGTTTGTCAAGGACATCTGTCTCTCTTTTTCAGTTTTATCCCTGGGCAATGCAGAGTCTGTTGGTTTCTCTCTGTCACCAGCAGACAGTCTGGCCCAGCAGACACCCTCAACTATGAAACAATGAGTTGAAGATTTTTCAGTGATTATCTAGGAAATGGGGAAGGACCGGCAGTGCTGCTGAGAGTATTTGCTGTGCATTCTACATTCTTTCACTCAGGATGTCTTCCAGTTATAACAAGTTCTTCATGCAGTTTGATTTGGAAAATGAAGGCATGTCAAGTCTAGGAAGATAAGGCCTCAGAATGGAAGAGGATGGGATCCTTGTAAGGATTCATTTACTCCAGAGATGGGTGGTAGAACATGGTTGTTTTGATGACTGAAGACCACGAAGCTTCCTTTGTGTCTCATAGCATGGTGTTTGGAACTCATGGGTGCTCAGTCAGTGCCTGTCAGCTGCATGATAAAAGTATAATTTAGGGTACTGGTGTTTGCTTGTAGTTCTGTTCTTCACCTGAATTCCCAGCCCAGAGGATGGAGGCAAAACTCTCTAGTCCTGCTTAGGATGCTGTCATGCATTACCATGGCTCACGGGCATCACGCTGAAGGAGCATTAGCCGGCCTGCCAGAAAGAAATGTAATGTGAATGAAGACTTGGGAACTTCACAGTCAGAAGCTCCCATCCTCAAATTCCAGGCTGATGCCCTCAGGCAGACTGGAGCTAGCTTAATACAAGCATATTTGTAACACTCTGGCTCCATCCAGATCAAAGGGCAGGGAGCTCACTTGGGTTGCAGCCTCCAAGATGAAAACTGGACCCTGAAGTGAGCCTGTGCGACTTGGCCATGCCTTGAATCAGAAAAGAAATACCAATTCTGTTATGGATGTTTGAACCATCAGATGGAGACTTTGAAGTCTCTTTGCCTATAATAAATTAGATTCAATTCCTCCCTCACCCTGCCCCCACCTTGGACTAGAATAAGATTTGGGGTTTCTTCTGAAGTGGTGCTTCTGTTTTGGGGGATATTGGGGAGCAGGAAGTGAACTCACATGAGGCAATAGTGCCTGGGGCCAGGGAGGGCTCTGCTCAGAGGATGGGTCTTTCTGGATGTTTCAAATGTCATTGTGATTGGGATTGTTGAAGGCTAAGAGGAGCCTTGCTTTCTTTTCTCAAATGGAACGTGGACATGTGTTGGTGTTTTTGTTGCCTGAATTAGCTTTTAACAGACTTTTCAATTCCATGGATTAGTTAACATTTCTTTACTTTTTTTTTTTTTTTTTACAAACAAGAACTTTAAAAATTACCGTGTGTTATCACTGTAATTTAGTAAAACAAAGGGCCTTTCAAACAAACATGAGTAAGAATTTAATTTCAGAATAAAGAACATTTAAAAAATATAATACATTTAACATTATAAAAAACTTAATACCTTGTTCTGATATTTCTCATTTTGAAAACTTTGTCACTGACCAGTATTGGCTGTGGGCTGGTATTTGAAAACACTTGTATTAGACTACCTATATCATGTAATATTTAGGCATATATACATACATTTTTATAAATTGAAAAGAAAAATCATCATTATTATGGTAATAACTTACATTTACATTAAGCCTTTAATGATAGAATACTTTTACATACATTATCCCATACAATTAGTAGGTGCCTTTGAAACATAAATTAGTCTTAATAGCCTAAGCTAAATGGAATTAAGAATAGAAGCCTAGTGTTTAAGTAAATTGTTGGTGTCCTAGAGTCAAATATGAATAATTTTTAAATTATTTACCTCTTTGATTTTTTTCCCTGTCTCTGTTACCCAGCTATATTAGCAAGAGTAAACAAACAACACTGTGATGATATGTACGCGTCTCATAACCATACGTGTAGAGTAGCCCAGCCACATACATGCATATATTCTGACAAACATGAATTTATACGTGAGGAATAATAAGGAAATGGTATAAAATACCATCTGAGAAAATCTTGGGAATATGTAGGGCAAAGATTAAGGGTGGGAGGGAGAGAAAGCACAGGCAGAAGTGAGCAAGTGAAGGATAATTTTTACTCTACGTGAATGGAGTGTTTGCTGTTCCAAAGCTGTGTTTAAAAACACATATATATTTTTTATTTCAACTCAAGTGTTCTATCATGAATAATTGAACAGAGGTGTGTCCAGTTGTGAATGTTTTCTTTGAACAGGATTTTGAACAAGTATTTTCCCTTTGCCAGTTCCCCGTTCCACCTCCTACTTTCTGTCCTAGGATTAGAAACTGGCTCCCTGAGATTCCCTAGAGAATTAGCTTTGGAATTCTGGTTTGCAAGGGTTTCTCTGAAGTAAAATCTCCTGGAAAATTGCTAAATCACCAACCTTATTTCGAAGACCCTCAACCAAGCTAGAGCTCCAGTTAGGCATTACTTAATTAATCAGTTAATTCAGGCAGTGATCATTTAACAAACATTCACATCAGCCTTGGTGCTTGCCTGGCAGTGGGGGTGCAACAGAGGATAAGATAGAAATGGTATCTACCTGTGGGAACTCACAGTCTGTTGGGGAGATGGGCGAACTAGGAAATAACAAATAATTGGTTACAAATAATGATAATTTCTAGATAGGAAACAAATGGGCCACTATTATCCATAAATCTGAAAGAAGCAATGTGGCAAACTCATCAGACAATGTGAAAATTCAAATGGGAATCAACAATTAACAATTGCTTGAGGTTAGGAATTTGAGACCAGCCTGGCCAATGGGGTGAAACCCCATCTCTACTAAAAATACAAAAAAAAAATTAGTCAGGCAGGGTGGCACATGCTTATAACCCCAGCTACTCGGGAGACTGAGGCAGGAGAATAGCTTGAACCTGAGAGGCAGAGGTTGCAGTGAGCCAAGATTGTGCCACTGTACTCCAGCCTAGGAGACTCATCTCAATAAATAAATAAATAAATAAATAACCAGCCTAGTATCCAGTATTCTGCTGTAGCAGCACAAAACATACAATGACTGTGGTTATACAATTTCACACTCCCATCAGCAATCTGATTACAGGTGTGAGCCACCCTGCCCAGCCTCTGTTCTTTACAAATTACCTAGTGTCAGGGCTGGGTGTGGTGGCTCACTCCTATAATCCCAGCACTTTGGAAGGCTGAGGCTGGTGGATTGCTTGAGGTCAGGAGTTTGAGCCTGGCCAACGTGGTGAAACCCCATCTCTACTAAAAATACCAAAAAGTAGCTGGGTGTGGTGGTGGGCGCCTGTAATCCCAGCTACTTGGGAGGCTGAGGCAGGAGAATTGCTTGAAACCGGGAGGTGGATGGAGGTTGCAGTGAGCTGAGATCATGCCACTGCACTCCATCCTGGGTGACAAAGCGAGACTCTGTGTGTGTGTGTATATGTATGTTTGCATATGTATATGTATATGTATATGTGTGTATGTGTATGCATATGTGTATATATACCTGTGTATATATACATATATGTGAACAGGTCACAGATTATACAGGAAATTTGATTTGCTTTTATAATATCAAAAATTATTTTAAGAAGCTATCGGGGAAAAAATCATTGCCTCTTTATTTTTCTGTGGCCTCTTCTTACTGAATAATTTTCTGCAAAACAACGATTTGCTGGATTATTTACAGGAAGCAAAAGGCACTCCCATAGAAAGGGTAAAGCTGTTTGGCTGGCTTAATATTCACACTGTAAATTCTTCTTTCTACGTCTTGGAGCTAACAGTTTGACCAGATAACACAAATTATCCAGAAACCTAAAAAGTTTTAGTTTTTCAGGGGTTATGTTTATATGTCATTTTGTTCTCCTCCAGGGAAAAACAAAATCATCTAACCTTGACTGAGCATCTAACTCTGTGAATAAGACCGTAGGACTGCACGCGGGGCACGTATACATGGTACGAGAGAGGAGAGTAACAGACAAAGAATGGCTGTGAAGTGGAAAAGGTTCCATGCACAGGCAGAATTACAGGCAACAGGGAAAGGTTAGTTTGGCGAGTAGTGGCTCAGCAAAGGATTTCTGGGGTGGCATTTGGACTAGACTTTGAAGGTGGCCAGTGTTACGCTTGAGACTAGCCCTGCCCCACAGATCAGTTACCTTGACAAGCTCCTGAGGACACCCATTAGGCCTCTTTTTCATATTAAAATTAACAACTGTTTGTTACCTGAGGGCATATGTCTTGTTAGGGAGCAATAATAATTTATCAGTTTCCATCAAGTTGCATTTTATCATCATAATGGTTTCAGAAGAGGCTGCTTTTAGCTTTTGCAGTGCATTTTAATGTGTTGCAAGAAACGTGGAAACTGACTAACAGTGTAATGGACCAGGAGCTGGGACGGGACGTGCTATGGCTGGACGATGAAAGTGCTTCTCTAGAAATCATATGCATTCTCCATGTTAGAAGGAGCCAGTAGGCACAGTTTGGTTTCACTCGATACTCTTAGACATGTGAGCACAATTGCTCACCTCCTTGGTTTGGGGGCATTTACCCTCAGTCTCCCCTCTGGTGGCCCCAGACCCACGAATGAGATCCCAGGTTCAGGGTTGAACAAGAAGAGGAAAAGGAAATGTCCTGTCCATGCAAGTGTGTGCAGTTTTTTGAAGATGCTCTCACTGAAGGTGATGATTCATTACGAATGCTGTCAAGCATGTGCTTCTCAAAGAGAAAGAAAAGTTAGAGATCAGATATGAAGGTATTTATGGCATTCAGAGCCCTGGCAGGTAGGCCTGCTTCATTCCAGAACCCTGGGAAAAACTGACCACTTTTAGAGTCCAGCCAGCTTGTTCAGGCAGCTTTCAGAAATGAACATAGTCAATGCCAAACTAACCTTTTGAGGAAATAGGAGTCCCCGCTTATCCACAGTTCTCCATGCTTAGAGTTACCTGTGGTCAACTGCAGCTTGAAAATATTACTTGGAACATTCCAAAAATGAACACTTTATATTTCAGCTGCATGCTGTTGTGAGGATTGTGATGAAACCTGGCGCTGTTTCGCTCTGTCATGCCCGGGGCATGAATCATCCTTTGTCTAGCATTTCCACACTGTATATACTACCCATCTGTAAGTCACTCAGTAGCTATCTCCCTTAGATGAAGAAAACACAGGTGTGCAGGGTTAGCTACTATCTGGGGTTTCAGGGATCCACTGGGGATCTTAGCACTTGTGCCCCATGGAGAAGGAGGGACTACTGTAGCTGATGAGAAGAGGCCATCTTACTTTATGTCCTAATAGTAAATCCATTCTAAATAAGGCCTGGCCCAAGGCCTGTAGCCCCAAAGCATACGGTTGGGACCTCAGAACCCTTAGTAAGGGTTTGTTGATTATTGACTGATGTCCTGTCCTCAGATGTTTGCAAAAGATGTTGCTAAATAATTGTGGCTAAACTCTAGCCCAGAGTTTCAAGGTTACAATGAGCTGTGATCACATTGTTACACTCCAGCTTTGGTGACAGAGCAAGACCCTGTCTTAAAAAAAAAACAAAAAACAAAAAACCAATCTCTTTTTAAAAATGCAGCTAAAATAGCACCAGACTGTATACCCATTAAAATTAAAAATACAAAATTAAATTTAAAAACAAAATACCAGGCATAAAGATGCATTTGACTTCAGCATGCATTACATCAACACTCCATCTTCATAACACTAATATTTTTCCAAAATATTTTGAGCGCTTTTTATTTCCCCCATTGGTTTTGAATATTCTGGTCTTAAAACCAAATCACTTACATACTAGAATGCAGAAGAGATTTATCACCTAGTAGAATGAACTTCAGTGAATCCTAGTGTTTCTGATAAGTTAGTCTTTAGTTGGGTGTTGGGGTATTTTCTGTCTCTCTCCGATTTCTGGATTTGGAAGTGAGTGAGTTACAGTACATTTTGATTCGGTTTTAATCCATCAAAATCAAGTTAGTTGTAAGTGATGGAAGAGCTTACTTTGTGTAGTCCAGGCTGCCTGGAGACATCAGCCACATGCCAAAAGCTTGCTGGTTGCCCAGCAACCTTGCCGGAGGAATAGATTTTCTGCCACTGGCTCCCTTTTTAGTCGAGGCGGAATCTATTAACACTGCTATTCTAGCCCAGAGAACCGGAGCTGGAGTTTAGCTGAAAAGAATGGTCTGGGTTTTTTTGTTTTTGTTTTTTTAATAACCCAGCACTGTGTTTCTGGCTTCTAAACCCTACTGCTAATTTCATTGACTTCTACATAAAGACTTAGAGCTTATTAATATTACTTAGCACTGTAGAAGCTAAAGAGGTCAGTCTTGTGCCTCCTTTGCTCCTAAGGAAGCTCATTGTTTCATTTCTGTAGAAACTACCTCACAGGCAGTGGGTGTGGACCGTGAGCACACAAGTTGAAGGGGAGCAGAGAAGAGTGACCTCATTTGTCCCCATACTTATTCCAAGTCCTCACCAGGTGTACTTGCTGGCTATACCTTCCAGAGGCAAACTTATCTGATGGTTGAAGCTGGTATTTCTTCAAGTATATGCAGTCCAGCTCTGATTGAAAAGTGCCTGTGTATTCCTTCCTCTTATACTTCAGTCAAAGAATGTCTTTTCTCCTTTTGTAGCTAAATACTTCACCGGCAGGATTGATGGTTTTCTTCTACCAGGGGAGTTTGTGCTGCTGTCAGCCCCACTGTTTTGCTTATGCTCTTAATGTAATAGCTTTGGGTTGTAGCACAGGAAGATGATGCTCAGCCCAGTGTCAGGTGGCTGGAGTTATTTGCCACTGCTGAAATGCAATTTTAATAATGGATTGTATCAGCCAAATGTGTTTCCTTGTCCCTTTGTAAAACAAAAGAAGATCTCAGCATATTAACCCACTGAAGGCAGGAGAAAATAAAAATCTCCAAGAATGCTAATGAATTAAATGGCGCTTGCATCTCAAATTATACATCTCCTTAATAGGCTTCAGAAATTCTCTGGGTAGACAAGGAAGGGTTGCTCCAAGTCATCTCATCAGTCCTACTTTTTCTAAGGCACAGATGTAGAAAGTAGTTTGTGGTTTGGTAGAGAAACGAGCTATTTGACAAAAGCGATGAGGAAACTTGACTAAATAACCCCAGGTTGTGTTTATTTGTTCTGATCATGCTGAACTTTATTAATTGTGATAACTCTGTCAGAGGCCTTTGAACCAGAGCGACTCCATTTTGAGTGAGGGCTAGGAAGATGAGGCTAAGATTTGCTGGGCTGCATTCTCAGAGAGTCAGGCATTTCTAGCCTCTAGATGCTTATGGTTAAGGGAACAAATTAATAATGTTTACTAAACAGACCCAGACTTGGAGTGTCCAGATATCCCAATATCTGGAGAACAAAGGCACACCTAATTTTGCTTTAAAGATAATATCGATTCTTGCAAAATATAGTAACTAAGAAAATTAATCCTTTATCACAAACCCTTGTAGCAGACCACATCTCCCCATATATACAAGTATTGTACCTAGGCTGGATGCGTTCCTCCTCTTACTTTCAGGAATGTCCTGCTCTGTCTGTGAAGTGGCTGTTGTTTCACCACTTTACTTTCTTTCTTACTTTTTTTTATTTTTTGAGACAGAGTCTAGCTTTGTGGCCCAGACTGGAGTGCCGTGGTGCAGTCTCTGCTCACTGCAACCTCGGCCTCCTGAGTTCAAGTGATTTTCCTGCCTCAGCCTCCCAAGTAGCTGAGACTACAGGCACCCAACACTGTGCCCAGATAAGTTTTGTATTTTTAGTAGAGATGGGGTTTCACTGTGTTGGCCAGGCTGGTCTTGAACCCCTGACCTCAGGTGATCCACGTGCCTCGGCTTCCCAAAGTGCTGGGGTTACAAGCATGAGTGACCGCACCCAGCATGCCACTTTACTTTCTTAGGGTTTTACTTTGTACTGCAGACTTGTGCTGAATTCTTTCTCGTGCGAGATCCAAGAGCCCTCTCTTGGGGTCTGGATCGGAACCCCTTTCCTTTAACTCAGGTCTTTGAGTTTATATTTTCCTGAGTAATCTTAGAGTATTACCGATGCGATGGACCTTTGTAGTTCCACATGCTCAGTTTTATAAATAAGGAAACCTAAGAAGCGAGAAAGTTTGCTCAAGGATGTTCAGCTATGTCCAGAGTGGCAGAGCAGGGGGCAAAATCCCAGCCATAGCACTGTTACATGAAAGGGTTCTAATCCAGCCTCCAAGAAAGGGTTTTTGAATCTCATGCAAGAAAGAATTCAGGGTGAGTCCATAAAGTGAAAGCAAGTTTATTAAGAAAGTAAAGGAATGAAAGAATAGCTACTCCATAGACAGAGCAGCCCCAAGGGCTGCTGGTTGCCCATTTTTATAGTTATTTCTTGATGATATGCTAAAAAGGGAGGATTATTCATGCCTCCCCTTTTTAGACCATATGGGGAAACTACCTGACATTGCCGTGGCATTTGTAAACTGTCGTGGCTCTGGTAGGAGTGTAGCAGTGAGGACAACCAGAGGTCACTCTCGTGGCTATCTGGGCTTTGGTGGGTTTGGGCCGGCCTCTTTACAGCAACCTGTTTTATCAGCAAGGTCTTTGTGACCTGTATCTTGTGCCGACCTCCTGTGTCATCCTGTGACTTAGAATGTCTTCACCATCTGGGAATGCAGCCCAGTAGGTCTCAGCCTTATTTTACCCAGCTCCTATTCAAGATGGAGTTGATCTGGTTCAAACGCCTCTGACAGCACCAGCCATGTGATGCGTTTGAAGTGAACTGAGGAAGGAAAAGTACCTGTGTCTGCAGCTCTGGTGCCATTCATTTATCCGACAAACATTCGTGAGAGATCTGTCTGATGAGGTACTGAGCTTCCGGTGGCACAGCGTACAAATTGAAATCAACATCGGTAAGGATCTTAAGAATTCTTCCAATTCCAACATACTGTGACTCAGCCAAAGATACTCTGACTCAGCCATTTTATTTATTCATTCATTCAATTCCTTCATGTTGCAAACACTTATTAGACATTTCCTACTTACTACAGCAAATCTCTGCACAACAAAAGTATTTTTAAGTCCCGATCTGAGTCACTTGTATCAAGGAACATTCCATATCGACTTCTCTTAGCAGCAGCAGTCTTTGGATGTTTTATCCTAACATAACTTGATTTTTAAAGGCACATAGCTCATTCATTTTCTTTCTAACTGGTCGCTTTAGGTCTCCTGCCAACTTTATATGCAAGATTTTTTAAAAGTCTGCTATGAAACTCTAGTGTAAGGATTTGCTTAAGTTTTAGGTCTAAGTTAAGCGTGTCTTTAGAGTTGACTTACTTGGCTAGGTAAATCATCTGTTTTCAAAGTCTTGATCTACGCATTCCCCATGGTCATTTGTTCCTGGCTTTTGTGGTTATCTCTATTTGCTCAGAAATACGCAGGATCCTAAAGTCTGCCATAAATTTCACATGGTTATTGCATTTCCTTCTACTACCATGCTCCAAGCACCAATCTGAAGGAGTGCTGTGAGAAAACAACTAAACATATTTACCCTGCTGTTCTTTGCATTTTCTTTGTTCTCCTGTTACATCGTGATATCTGGCTATCAGATTTCGTAGAAAAGTAGAAACAGCCGAGGGCACTGTTTTTGTAATTTCATATTAAATTCATTTCCTTGAAAATCTATCTGGCTTGAGATGAGAGGTCTTCAGGCTTCTCTTCCGTTTTGGCATGTTTCCTTTTTCTTTTCCCATGCAGCCCACATCTAGTTTTTCAAGCATACTCAAGTTGAATGTATTTTTGTTTTAGCATCAGAAGGCACCACTGCAGTGGACTAACCTTGATGGACCTCTCTGTGTCACCCATCGGTGTCTCATGCAGTGGTTCCCGACCATCAAAGTGCGCTCTGGGCTAAGTACTCTGCTGGATGATTTGGCCTGCAGTTCTCAATCAATACAGCTACTTACCCTAAGGGGCAGTGAATTTTATTATTCCCATTTGACTGATATGGAAACGGAGGCTGAGAAAGTGTGAGCAAATTTTTAAGTCAAGGTCACATGATGTAAACAGTGTGAGTAGGACCGAAGGTTGTGTTTATGTGATTTTGAAGTCTGCTGTCGACCCCAGCTGTAAGCCCTGCTTTATTTCTCTATTATAGACATCCTTTTTTTTTTTAAACGGTGACAAAGGCAAAATAAAAACGAGGGAGTGATTTATGCATCATTTTCACTGGACCAGTATTTTCTGTGTTTCTCAGAACACTTGCCAGTAAGAAAAATAAACGTTAAATTAATTTGGTCAAAACTGCACATTATATCCTGTGCTAGGAGATGCTGTTTTATTTTTATTTAATTTTCTCAAATTTCCATTTGACTACATAACCTTTTGTCTTCAAATCCCTTTACAAGCACAAAATGGGAAAGGTTTCAGTTAAAGGACAAGTGAAGAACTTGGTATTATACAACTAAAATTTTCAAAATAAAAGGAAGAAAAGTGGCCAGGTATTGTGGCTCACACCTGTAATCCCAGCACTTTGAGAGACCGAGGCAGGTGGATCACTTGAGGTCAGGAGTTAGAGACCAGCCTGGCCAACATGGTGAACGCTGTCTCTACCAAAAATACAAAAATTATCTAGGTGTGGTAGCGCACACCCATAATCCCAACTACTCGGGAGGCTAAGTCAGGAGAATCGCTTGAATCTGGGGGTTAGAGTTTGCAGTGAGCTGAGATCATGCCACTTCACTCCAGCCTGGGTGAGAGTGAGATTCCATCTCAAAATTAATTAATTAATTAATTAATTTTTAAAAAAGGGGAAAAAGAAAAACAATCTTTTGAAGCCCCTTAGAGATGTCAGCCTCCTGCTTCATTCTGTCTTCACTTTAAAATTCTGTTTTTATTCTTTACCCGGACTCCTCCAAGACCAGGAATATGAGTCCCCTGTTTCTTATCTCCTCCCCAGAGGCTTTTGTTTTTTGATCCAAGTCCTGGTTAGATTTTGTACCATCCATGTGCTTCTCTACCCGCCTGGGTACATCACGCTTCTTGAGGGGAGGAACCACTGGGCTTTACCATGTTTGCGACCTTACAGTGGCCACAGTAACTACTTAGGAAAGGCATAAATGAATTGCGGTTTGGGTAGAAGAACAAATGCATTACGTGGATCTGTTTTTCTGAGTTAACTCTAACCAAGTGATTAACCCCTTCTTTGGGTGACAGTGAGAAATTTGAGAAGCTGCAGTAACTCATTTGTATCACTAGGGTTCCATTTGGAAAATGATACCTCCTGTTGTCTCATTTAATTAGTAATTGTGTTTTCGGTTCCAACTGAAAGCCTCAGAAGAAAGGATAGTAATAAACTGTGGTATATGGTAATATTATTGTTATCTAATTATATTTACCATTGTGACAGTTTTCAATTGAGGTTCTTTTGAAGAAGGAACTTGTCGATGTTATCTAATAGGCTTCCCTCTTGTTCCTCCTTTACCTCTCCATGTATTCTATGAACCTCTTTTATACATATGTAAATTGAGGCATACATTTTTGTTGTTTGTTTTTTCTTAAATACATGGCCTCAGGTTGTTTGGTAAGTTCATTTTGGATCTAGAGATTTATTCACCAGTCTTTTCAGAAATGTTCCCCCCACACTGGCAAAGGCAGTGAGGGAACCAAGGGAACCATGGCCCCATAAGAGGTTGGAAGATATGGGAGCTGCTTTGGCTCTGCAATTTACTTGTTGCATGGCTTTGGACAGTCCATCCTTCCATCCATTCATCCATCCATTTTATTCATCCATTAAGCGTTTCATGGAATCCACAAGATTGGATAGTCCATCCATCCATCCATCCGTCCATCCACTTACCCAGCAAACATTCCATGGAATCCTCTAAACTGGACAGTCCATCCATTCATCCATCCACTCATTCATCAAACATTTCATAGACTCCTCTAGATTGGACAGACAGTCCATCCATTCATCCAGCAGACATTCCATGGAATCCATTAGATAGGACAGTCCATCTGTCCATTCACCCATCTACTCATTCATCCACCAAGCATTTCACGGAATCCACCAGGAATCCTCCATTTTGTGGAGTCCCACCAGGCTAGATGTTGGTATTACAAAGATGAATAGGACATTGTCTCTGTTCTCAAGGAACTTCCTGTTTAGGGTGTGGATTCAGACACATAAACCAACACCCTGAGAGAATTGCCATGGGTGCTTCGTTAGAAGTGTGTCCAGGTAGAATGGCAGCCCAGAGGAGAGAGAAGCAGTACTCCCTGTGGTGCTTTGGAGAGGCTCTGTGGCAGAGCTGGCCTTGGGTTGAGTTGAGTTAAGAAAAATAAGACATAATCAAGGGGTTATACCATGATAAAGAATTTGGATTTTATACTGATTTGTAATTTCCTAGTGATGGGGGCCACTGATGTTTTTAAAACAGAGAACAGCACAGCCATTATGTTTTTGGAAGATAAGCCTGGAGGATGACCTTATTTAATCTTTATTAGCTTCACTTTTTATATCTAGAAGACAGACACAAATAATATCTATTTCTCTTGGTCATGGGTTTCTTTGGGTTGCAATTGTCTGTGAAATGCAATTAAAATAGCTAGCATGCACTCACTACTTTCTAAGCACTTTTTTTAAAAATTGCATTTTAGGTTTTAGGGTACATGTGAAGAACATGCGATAGTGGCATAGGTACACACATGACAGTGTGATTTGCTGCCTTCCTCCCCTTCACCTATATCTGGCATTTCTCCCCATGCTATCTCTCCCCAACTCCCCACCCCGCACTGTCCCTCCCCTATTTCCCCCCAACAGACCCCAGTGTGTAGTGCTCCCCTCCCTGTGTCCATGTGTTCTCATTGTTCAACACCCACCTATGAGTGAGAACATGCAGTGTTTGATTTTCTGTTCTTGTGTCAGTTTGCTGAGAATGATGGTTTCCAGGTTCATCCGTGTCCCTACAAAGGACACGAACTCAACATTTTTGATGGCTGCATAATATTCCATGGTGTATATGTGCCACATTTTCCCTGTCCAGTCTATCATCGATGGGCATTTGGGTTGGTTCCAGGTCTTTGCTATTGTAAACAGTGCTGCAATGTACTTTCTAAGCACTTTAATCCTCGCAGCAACTTCATGAAGGTTATTATTGCTATAATTTATATTTTAGAGATGCAGATAGTTACAGAGGCTGAAACCTGACCTAGGGCTACACAGCTAGGACTAGTGGCATAGCCAGGATTTGAAACCAGGTCTACCAGATTTTGGAGTCCCCATGTTCATAGCCACCATGCAGTGCTCTTAAGATGCTGGCAAGGTAGTTGTCTGGGCATGGTGGCTCACACCTGCAATCCTAGCTTTTAGGGAGGCAGAGGTGGGGTGATAGCTTGAGCCCAGGAGTTCAAGCCCTGTCTGAGCAATATGGGGAGACCCCATTCTCCACAAAAAGGGAAAAAAAAAAGACGCTGACAAGGCTTTTAATCTGTGCTTCATTTCTCACCTGCAGCATCTTGGCTGGTGACTTTATTTTGCCTCCACTGACCTTTGCAGAGTGTTGATGTATTGGAAAGACTCAAGATCAGCTCAAACACATGTGCCTTTACTTACAACTGTTTAATCTTTGTCTTTAATAATATAGTCTTTTATCATTCAGTAGAACTCAGTTTATGGAGTAGAATATACGACTAATTCTTTTGTACTATCTGTGTGTTACAAACGACGTATGTTTCTATGGGCATATACATAAATCTTCCTCCCAGTGTTAACAGAAAATCAATTGTGACTCTGACTTCATCCTTTTGGGGAGTTCCTCTGAAGATCCATATTATGAATAGGTAAAAAGTGAAATTGTAGAGGATATAATGAGACGGATTAGAGCAGGGGAAAGATCTTGAATGGGGTAGGCTTGTTAAGAAGAGCTGCCAAAGAACAGAATAGACAAAGGTAAGGAAGTAGGTTTGGCAAACTCAGCAAGCTCTGCTTGTTGAAAAGACAGTCTGGAAGATATTCTAGAAGTTCACACGCAGGCAGTTGCAATCCAAGGACAAGTTAACAGCACCTCTTTAGTAAAAAGTTTATTCACTGGATTTTCTCTGTGCTAGGTCACTGCTGGGTGAAAAAAAGGCTGCATTATCTGCGAACCATGAATGGGTGTCTTTAAGTATTGCTGCTTGAAGATTCAGGAAGCTCAAGAATAATAATTAAAATAAAATGCTGTTCCATGTCTTGACCTGTGTTCAGTGTGCCAAGGAATAGTACTGGAAAATGCCAGGGTTACACATTTTGTGGCTTGGGAGGAATGTTTTGATCAACCTTCAGCTGCTCATAAAAAATAAATACTGCCGTGTCTTATACCGACTGTTTCTTGAAGATCTTTTAAAGTAGATTTCCAGCTGAAATTTCACCTTAACTTAAAAAAAAAAAAAAAGAGGGAAGAAAAGGAAAGCTGTGCCTTATTTAAACCATTAGGCATGTCATGCCAGGGTAAAATAATGGAATCATAAAGAGAAAATGCTCCATTGAGATAAAACAGCTGTCCTTTATATTCACTGCTTAAGTGTAATTCATCTGCTGTTTGTGGGTTATACCTTAATGGGAAGGAATATTAAGGGAATGATAAAAAAAAAATCTTCATTAAATGGAAGAGCCTTGCACAAAATATATCTTCAATTGAAGCAGCTGTTTTGGAAGAGCCAATTCTGAGACGGGGGCAGAAATAGATCCCCCGAGATTCTGCTGCCTGGCATGCGGGAAGAATGGCATAAGCGAAGGAGGGCGGCAGTGGAGAGAATGGACCTCATGGCATCAAGTGAGACTTGGTGGAGGCCACCGCCTGGGTCATCCGTTCTCATACCTTGATGCGTATTGGAATAATGTTTCAAACCTGGGAAGTTTGAAAAACGTCTGATGCCCAATTCCACCTCCAGAAATTCTGACTTAATTGGTCTGGGATATGGCCTGGGCATAGAGATTTTTCCAAGTTCCCCAGGGGATTCTAATGTACAGCAAAATTTCAGCACTGGCTTAGAAGATGACTAGTTTCTTTTCCTTCATGTGTTCCTTGCAGCTAGGGCAGTTTGCTGTAGGGACGTGGGCTGGAAGATTGCATGTGCCTGAAGATGTTGGAGCAAAAATCCTGGAATAAGTCTGTTTAGATAGCTTCCTTTCTTTAAGATCTAAAAGGTAAAATTCCAATGTTTTTTCAAAAAATGAGTCTTGAAAGTTTTTCCCATCAAAAAAGAATACATAGGGCAGGGTGTGGTGGTTTACACCTGTAATCCCAGTACAGGTATTGATCAACTTACTACCTATGCAACTTACGACCATTCGACTTTACGACCACAATTGCTAGCCACGACTGCTCTGCGTCTGGCAGTGCAAACGCGGCCCAGCTGGGCATACGACAGTGCGGACCAGCTTCCGGCAGCACTACCATCTCCGCGTGCATATAGCCTACTCAACTTAACGACCAAATCGTGTTACTACCGGTCTGTCGGAACCAATCATGGTCATAAGTCGAGCACTAGCTGTACTCGGGAGGCTGAGGCAGGAAAATCGTTTGAACCACTGGGTGATGAGCAAGACTCTGTCTCGCACAAAAAAAATAATAATAAAAAATAAAGGAATGCATAATTATATTTTATCTGAATTCCATAGTGGCAGGATGGGGGAAAAGCACACCTCTGGTCCGGCAGAATTCCCAGCAAGGGGATGATTAGTGAGGTGACACTTACCAAGGCTTCTTGGGGAATGAAAGTCAACCCTGATTTGCTGCTGTAAAAAACAAGCCAAAAACCAACCAACCAAACAAACAAACAAAAAAAAACAAAGAAAGAAGAAAGAAAACAATAGAGTCACATTCTTGATTATAGATCAGACCACCAGAACCCCACATCCCAACTTCAGTGGGAGATTTCTCGTTTCTCTTCAGGATTTCCAGGGAAGACCAGGCAGTATGCTGTAACGTAAGGAAGAGGAAACATGGCTTTTAGTCAGTACTTTGCTAAATAATAAGCTTTGACCTTAAATAATTCACTTAACTTTTAAGACACTGGTTTTTTGTCAATCTGTAAAACAGAGTAGTACTATCCTTTCTACCTTCCTCTCCAAAATAAGATACAATTCGATCGAGGACATTCAATTCCTTACAAGGAGCTTCTTCCCAAGCCGATGTGTTAGCTTGGGGTGGTTCAGCACCACCGTCACTGAAGTGGCGTGCGGATCCATCGAGGTGGCTTGCTGGTCAAAGGCCTGGGAATAAAGTCAGGAAGTCCGAGGGGTGGAGGCGATCCAGGTGGATCCCAGAGGCTGAAGACAGGCTTGAGCAGTGCTTCACAAACTGAATATGCCCACAAGTCCCCTAGGGATGTTTTTAAAATATAGATTTTGATTCAACAGGTCGAGTGAGAATCTGTATTTTTTTTTTTTTTTTTTTTTGAGGTGGAGTCTTGCTCTGTCACCCAG
>NW_016107349.1:9330533-9340584 GCF_001604975.1 Cebus imitator | reverse complement strand
AAAATAGTCATCTGTTTTGACCTCGTTCTCATTTGGTGATCAGTGGAAATGCTGGTTAAACTTGGGGTGAAATCAACTTGCCAACGTTATTCTAAATAGGATCCTTTAATTATATTGTTTGCCCAGCTGATAGATTTTTGTTTTGTCACAGTAAATCAGTGGCTGTGTGGTGTTTTTCTGATCATTTTGTAATGTTCTCACACATTATTTAAGGTTTGTAAAGTTTAAGAATAGATGTAGTTTTATATGTTCAAATTTAAACAGAGTTTGGAGAGAAGAGGGTTTTAAAAAATATGGTTGTGACATGTTTATGATAAACATGAGAAAATGGAGCTTGTGATTATGCTGGTGGTATATATATTGTACCTTGTCAACAAGAAAGCTTTTATGTTTGTGTATTTAAGGTGGTATTTTCTTTCTTTAAAAAAATTAGAACCGATGATGTCTCTTGGAAGACTTAAAACAGTCTGGTTTAAAATATTCCTCTATAACTACGCTTCTTCCTAAAGTTTCCATGGCTTTCTCTTAGCATTGCAGACCTTTTGAAATTGAGCTGTTTTTCAGCAGCTGCAGGCAGTTATTCCTCATTCTCAAACTAGTGCTTCTGGAATATCAGTGTGCATCAGAATCACCTGGAAGGCTATTAACAGACATCTACGCCGTACCACTGGAGTTTCTGATTCAGGAGGTCTAGGGTAGGACCGCAACACTGACATTTCTCCAAGTTCCCAAGTGATATTGGTGCTGCTACTCCAAGTAGCAATTTAAAAACCACTGGAGTTTAAGGCCAGGTGCGATGCTCATGCCTATAGTCTTAGCTACTCAGGAAGCTGAGGCAGGAGAATCACTTGAACCTAGGAGGGGAAGGCTGCAGTGAACCAAGATTGCGCCACTGCACTCCAGCCTGGGTGACATAGTGAGATTCCATCTCAAAACAAACAAACAAAAAAAACACTAGAGTTTTAGTCTTTGCTAAGTGTTGTCCAGAACCAGCAACATAGATATTGTACTTCACTGATGCATCACCTGGAAATTTGTCAGAAATGCAGGCTCCATTCCAAATCTGCCAAATCCAAACCTGCATTTTAACAAGATCCCCCATGTGATTTGTTTGCACATTAAAGTCTGAGACACCTTGCTTTTAGCTCCTTGCAACATCATGAATGCTCCAGTGATAGCATTGGGATTCCACAAGTGCCGAGGCAAGAGAGAAAGAGAAAGTCCTAAAGAAATTAGAACTCCTATGTGCTTAATTCTTTCAGACGACATTCTCTCTGGCAAGCTGATGTCAGTCTGACCTTATTTGAATTTGCTTAGATGAGTTAACTTCTGTACTGTTCAAAAAGAAATTTTTAGTTAGTTCCTGAATTCTGGAGTCAATGTATTTATTTTAAACCACTTTTCTATAAAGCATCATGAAATTATAAATTGTTTATCAAAGTAGCAAAGGGATGAGCCTGTAGACCTGAGAGATTTGTTCACAGGGCTCCTACAGTGCACATTCTTCTCTGCCTTTCTTGGTAGCCACAGGGCTGCATAAAAAAACCTGAAGGTCATATATATATATATATGAAATACATATATGTGTATATATATGTATGTACATATATGTATATAAAATAGAGGCTGGGCATGGTGACTCATACCTGTAATCCCAGCACTTTGGGATGCTGAGGCGGGTGAATCACTTGAAGGAGTTTAAGACCAGTCTGGCCAACATAGTGAAACCCCATCTCTACTAAAAATACAAAAATTAGGCCAAGTAATCTCAGCTACTTGGAAGGCTGAGGCAGGAGAATTGCTTGAACTGGGTAGGCAGAAGTTGCAGTGAGCCAAGATCGCACTACTGCACTCCAGCCTGGGCAATAGAGTGAGAATCCATCTCAAAAAAAAAAAGTATATATACATATACATATATATATATATATATATGTATGTATAAAATAGTAAAATATATATCTAGAGAGAAGGTCTCTCACTTGGTTGCTGATACAGTTTGGCTGTGTCCCCCACCCAAATCTCATCTTGAATTGTAGTTTTCATAAATCCCACATGTCATGGGAGGGACCTGGTGGGAGGTAATTGAATCATGGGGGTGCTGTTCTGGTGATGGTGAGTAAGTCTCAGGAGATCTGATGGTTTTATTAAGGGGAGTTCTCCTGCACATGCTCTCTTGACTGCCACCATGTAAGACGTGCCTTTGCTTCTCCTTTGCCTTCTACCGTGGTTGTGAGGCCTCCCTAGCCATATGGAACTGTGAGTCCATTAAACCTCTTTTTCTTTATAAATTACCCCGTCTCAGGTATGTCTCAATAAAGACATACCTGAGACGGGGTAATTTATAAAGAGGTGGGGTAATTTACATGAGAACTGACTAACACAGTTGCCCAGGCTGGAGTGCAGTGGCATACTCATAGCTCACTGCACCCTCACACGCTCCTGGGCTTGGGATCCTCCCACCTCAGCCTCTCAAGTCTCAAGACTACAGGTATGTGCCATCATGCCCAGTTAAAGGGCATAATTATGATCCTGAAGCATTGTATAATCCAGTGGAAAGGAAATGACAAGATTTCTGCAACATCTAGAATATCCAGTTAATCAGAACCAAAAATGCCCCCTTCCTGGATAGGAGTCTAATTTTTTGTTTGCTTGTTTCAAATCATTTAGATGATAAACATTTGAAATTCTTAGGCACTGCTTCCTTAAAAGAGGAAAAGAGTGTCTAATACTGGCAAATATATTTTCTGTTCCAGTTTTCCAGAAATTACAAGTTAAAAAAAAAAGAGGATCAGGGAGAGAGAAACACTATAGGAAGACAGTAAAAGCATCTAGACTTTGCAACTGTACTGCTTAAAATGTTTTTATAGCAGTAAAATCGTACTGCCTGAAATGTTTTTATACTTCTCTTGTGTGCCAGGGGTCAGGAATGCCACAGAGCAAATAGGGTACATCCTCTGTGGCATCTGTTTAAACATTTGTTGGGGTAAAATGTTATACATTTTAACTAGTAATTAATTTTAAACATTACACACACACACACACACACACACACACACACAAGCACGAATTGTTTTTTGACTAGGAAGGAACCTTATATGTATGATTTTTAGGAGCTAGGATGAGACTTAAAGAAATTTGGGTTTTACGATTGGTAGCTTATGGATTATAGCTCTAGACCCCTGGAGTTTTATTCTGTAGGGATACTTTGATGGAAAACTTTAAGAAGCATGTCTTAACATATCAGGTAATCTTTTAAAAAATACCTTTATTGGACCAGGCGCAGTGGCTCATGCCTGTAATCCCAGCACTTTGGGAGGCCGAGGCAGGTGGATCGAGAGTCAGGGATTCGAGACCATCCTGGCTAATGTGGTGAAACCTCGTCTGTACTAATCATACAAAAAATTAGCGGGGCTTGTTGGATGTGCCTGTAGTCCCAGCTACCTGGGAGAATCGCTTGAATCCAGGAGGTGGAGTTTGCAGTGAGCTGAAATCATGCCACTTCATTCCAGCTTGGGCAACAGAGTGAGACTCTGTCTCAAAAAAAAAAAAAAAAAAAAACCTTTATTGATATATAATATACTATACATTTTCCAAGTGTGTAGTTTTCATGTTTGTGTAAATCTGTGGCTTCATCCTCACAATCAAGATAATGAAGAAAACTGCCTCATTTGCATTTGTCATCTCGCCTTTCATTCCTCCCCACCCTCCAACAAGTAAGCAAGCAACCCCTATTCTGTCTCTGTCACTATAGATTACTTTGCACTGTCTAAAATTTTATATAATAGAATCATATAGCGTGTACTTTTTGAGGGGTATGTGTGTGTGTCCAGGATCTTTCATTCAGCATACCTAAGATTCATCCATGTTAAGTATGGATTAACACTTCCATCCTCTTTATTGCTGAGTAGAATTCCATTACATGGATATGTCACAATTTGTTTTTCCAATCACCTTTTGAAGGACATTTGAGTTGTTTCCAGTTTAGGGCTATCACAAAGGTGCTGTGAATCTTTGTGTACAAGTCTCTGTATGGAGGACATATGCTTTCATGTCTATCAGATATATACCTAAGATTGGAATGGCTAGGTCATATAGTAGATATATGTTCAACTTTTTAGGAAACTGCTAAAATGTATTTGTGCTATTTTACTATTTTATATTTCTACGAGCAGTGTATGAGAGTTTCAGTTGCTTCACATCTTTGCTAAAACCTGGTATGATCCAGGCTTTTTAAATTTTAGCCATTGTCTGTAATCCCAGCACTTGGGGAGGCTGAGGCAGGTGGATCACCTGAGGTCAGGAGTTTGAGACTGGCCAACATAGTGAAACCCCGTCTCTACTAAAAATACAAAAATTAGCTGGGTGTGATGGTACACGCTTGTAATCACAGCTACTTGGGAGGCTGAGGCAGGAGAATCACTTGAACCTGGGAGGCAGAGGTTGCAGAGAGCCAAGATCACACCACTGCACTCCAGCCTGGGTAATAGAGCAAGACTCCGTATTAAAAAAAAATAGCCATTGTAATATGAATGTAATGGTAATTTCTCATGGTAGATTTAATCTGCATTTCCTTAATGGCTGTTGTGGTTGAGCAACTTTTTATGTTCTTATTTGCCACTAAGCTGTCTTCTTTAGTAAAGTGCCTGATCAGGTCTTTTGCCCATTATATTGTTGGGTTGGTTATTTACTCATTGAGTTTCAAGAGTTTTCATGGTACTATAGATATAAGTTCTTCATCAAATGTATGATATGCAAATATTTTTTTACAGTGTGTTACTTTTCATTCTCTTAACAGTATCTTTCAAAGAGCAGACATTCTTAATTTTGAAGTCAAATTTATCCAACTTTTTCAATTATGGTTTGTGCTTTTGGTATTATATCTAAGAGGTATTTGCCTAATGCAAGATCACAATGTTTTTCTCTTATGTTTTCCTTTATAGTTTTATGTTTAATTCTGTTGTTCTTTTTGAATTTATTTTTGTATATGGTGCAAGATATGCATTGAAGTTCTTTTTTTTCTTTGCATATGAATTTCAAATTGTCACAGAAGCATTGTTTGAAAAAATCCCTTTCTCCCCCTTTTCTCCCTCACCCCACTTCTCCTCTACTCTCTTTCCTCCTCCTCTCCTCTCTTTCCTCCTCCTCCCCTCCCCTCCTCTTTCTCCTTTCCCGTCCTCAAAAATAAAAAAAGTATAAAAAATTCCCTTTGTCTACTAAATTATTATTTTTTATTTTATTTTATTTTATTTTTGTTTAAAACTAGTTGACCAAATATTTGTGAATGTGAGTTTATTTCTGGACTCTTATTTTGTTCCATTAATCTATTTGTCTGTCTGGATGCCAATAGCACATTGTCTTGATCGTTGTAGTGTTATAAGTCTTAGAGTCAGGTAGTGTAAGTCTTCTAATTTTTTCTTGTTGAAAGTTGTTTTTGCCATTCTGGGTCCTTTGTACTTACATATGAATTGTCAATTAGGTTGGCAACTGCTACAAAAAAGCCTGTTGGGATTTTTGTTGGGAATACTTTGAATCTTTAGATCAATTTGAGGTAAATTAACATCTAAACAGTATTGAGTCTTCCATGAACATGGTATATTGCTCCATTTATTTTGGTCCTTAATTTCTCAGTAATGTTTTGTACTTTTTAGCATACGGGTCTTGTACATCTTTTGCCAGATGTATCCTTCAGTATTTTAATTATTTATATTATTGTAAATTATATTGTTTTTTTTATTTCTGATTGTTGTTTGCCAAGATATAGAAATACAGCTGCTTTTTGTATATTGATGTCGTATCTTGCAATCTTGCTGAACTCACTTAGTTCTAGGATCTTTTCTGTAGGTTCTTTGGGATTTTTCTACAAAGATAATGACATAATCTTTGAATACAATTTTCCTTCTTTCTTTCCAACCTGTTTACCTTTTATTTATTTTTTCTTGCTTGATTGAATGGCTAGAACCTCCAATACAATGTTAAATAGAAGTGATTGGAGCAGAAAATCTTGCGTTGTTTTTAATTTTAGAGGGGGAAGCATTCAGTCCTGATATAATAGTAGCTGTAGTGCTTTTTGTCATAGATGCTCTTCATGAAGTTGAAAAGGTTTTTTCTATTCCTAGTTCGATGATAGGCTTTATCAAGAGTAGATGTTGGATTTTTGTCAAATATTTTTTCTGTCTATTGAGATGATCATTTGCCCTTTTTTTTTTTTTTTTTTTTTTTTTTTTTTTTTTTTTTTTTTTTTTTTTTTTTTTTTTTTCGAATGTTAAATCAACCCTGCACTTCTGGAATAAACCCCACTTGGCCATGTATGATCTTTTACCTTTATTATTGGATTTGATTTGCTAAGCTTTCCTTGTTAAGAATTTTTTTTATGTATATTCATGAGAGATATTGGTCTCTTTTCTTGTGTATCTTTGTTTTGGTATTGCCGTGATCCTGGACTCATAGACTCTGTCCTCTTCCATTTTCTGGGAGCAGTTGTATAGAATTAGTATTACTTTTCCTTAAATGTTTGGTGGAATTCACCACTGAAACTATCTGGGCCTGGAGTCTTTTTTTTTTTTTTTTTTTTTTAAGTGAAAGCAATTTTATTAGAAAGCAAGTAAGGGAATAAAGAATGACTACTCCATAGGTGGAGCAGCAGCTTTGGCTGCTAGCCTAAGGATACTTATAGATATTTCATCATTGTATGCTAAATAAGGGGTGAATTATTCATGAGTTTTCTGGGAAAGTGGTGGACAATTCCTGGAACTGAGGATTCCTCCCCTTTTTAGGCCATATAGGTTAACTTCCTGACATTGCCATGGCATTTGTAAACTGTCATGGAGCTGGTGGGAGTGTTTCTTAGATGCATTATAATTAATGTATAATAAGCAGTGAGGATGACCAGAGGTCACTTTGGTGGCCATCTTGGTTTTGGTGGGTTTTGGCCAGCTTCTTGACTGCAAACTATTTTTTTTTTTTTTTTGAGATGGAGTCTCTTGCTCTGTTGCCCAGGCTGGAGTTCAGTGGTGTGATCTCAGCTCACTGCCACCTCTGACTCCCTGGTTCAACGCATTCTCCTCAGCTTCCCAAGTAGCTGGGATTACAGGTATGCTCCACCACACCCGGCTAATTTTTGTGTTTTTAGTAGAGCTGGGGTTTCACCATGTTGGCCAGGATGGTTTCGATCTCCTGACCTCGTGATGCACGGCCTCCCAAAGTGCTGGGATTACAGGCGTGAGCCACTGCACCAGGCCACCGCAAACTTTTATTAGCAAGGTCTTTTTGACCTGTATCTTGGGCCGACCTCCTGTCTCACCCTGTGAATAAGAATGCCTTAACCTCCTAGGAATGCAGCCCAGGAGGTCTCAGCCTTACTTTACCCACCCTCTATTCAAGATGGACTTGCTTTGGTTTGAACACCTCTGACATATCCCCCTTCCACCCGCCCCGCTTTTGTAAGAGAACTCTTAGTTCTAAGGGTTGTAGAGGAATGAAGATGCATGTTCTGTAACTTTTTCAGGCTGAGCAGGGGTAATGATATTCCTGCCTAACTGTGAGGGTCCTTTGTATTTGGGGTAGAGAGGAGCTCAGTCAGAATTCGTCAATAGGGTGAGGGATATTCATAACTCCAAGTTCTGACAAAAGGTAATATCTGGAAGATTTGTAAGTATTCAATTTAAAAAAACAGTCTTGGCCTGGAGTCTTTTTTATGTGAAGGTTTTTAATCTACAAATTCAATTTATTTAATAGATGTAAGCCTTTTTGGGTTTTTAAAAATTGATTTTTGTTAGTTTGTATCATTTAGGGAATTTGTCAACATAATTTAAATATTAAATTTATAGGCATAAAGTTGTTGATAATGTTCTCCTGTACTTTTAATATCTGTAGACTGTGGTGACATCACCTTTCTCATTCCCGATATTTGTCATTTATTGTATTATCTCCTTTTTTTTTTTTTTTAATAAAACTGATGAGGGTTTTACCGATCTTCCCAAGGAACCAGCTTTTGTTTTTATTGATGTTTTCCCTGTTTTTGTTTGTTTTATATTTAGTTTATTTCCATTCTATTATTTCCTTTCTTTTGCCTGCTTTGGATTTCATTTGCAGTTCTTCTTGTTACTTAAGGTAGAAGAAATTCAAATTATTTAAGACCTTTTTGAAAATAGATATTTAAATTTTTCTCTTTGTCTGCTTTAGCAGTGTTCCACACATTTTAATATGCTGTGTTTTCATTTTCATCCAGTTAAAAATACTTTCTGATTTTTCTTTTGGTTTCTTCTTTGATCCATGGATTATTTAGAGATGTGTTATTTAGTCTTCAAATATTTAAGAATTTTCCAAATATCATTCTGTTGATTTCTAATTTGATTCTGTTGTGATCACAGAACATACTTTGTATGACTTTAACCTTTTTACATTTATTGATACATGTTTTATGGCCAGAATGGGATCTGTTTTGCTAAATGTTCTATGTGCACTTGAATATGAAGTCTTCTGTTGTTCAGTGTCGTGTTTTTGATATTAGCTCAATTTGGTTGATAGTATTGTTCAAGTCTTCTAAGTCCTTACTGATTGTCTACTTGTTCTATCAGATACCTAGAGAAGGTTGCTGAAATCTCATTCTATAATTGTCGATTTGTCTGTTTTTCCTTGCTGTTCTGTTACTTTTCTTCAGATATTTTGACATTCTGTTATTAGGTATCTAGACATTTAGGGCTGTTATGTTCTTTTGATTAACTGACCCCTCTATCATTATGGAATTATTCCTTTTACTATTTGAATATTATTTGATTTAAAATCTATCTTGATATTAATAGGGCTATTCAAGCTTTCTTTTTTTTAGATGAATTCTCACTTTGTCACCCAGGCTGGAGTGCATTGCCACCATCTTGGCTCACTCAACCTCTGCCTCCTGGGTTCAAGTAATTCTCCTGCCTCAGCCTCCTGAGTAGCTGGGATTATAGGCATTTACCACCACACCCTGCTAATTTTTGTATTTTTTAGTAGAGATGGGGTTTCACCATGCTGGTCAGGATGGTCTCAAACTCCTGACCTCATGATCCGCCTGCCTCAGCCTCCCAAAGTGCTGGGATTACAGGCATAAGCCACCACACACAGCTCGAGCTTTCTTTTGGTAGATATTAGTGTGATATTTCTTCTTCTATTTTTGTTGCTTTTAACCTACTTGTAGCTTTATATTTAAGTGGTTTTCTTATAAGTACATATAGTTTGGTCTTGTGGGTTTTTTTTTTTTTTTTTTTTTAAATCTTATCTGACAATCTTTGTCTTTTAACAGGGGTATTTAGACCATTTACATATAATGTGATTATTGTTTTGATTGGGTTTGAACTGACTAACTTATTGTTTGATTTATATTGGCTTAATCTATCTTTTCTGCCTCCTTTTGGATTATTCTTTTTTGACTTTATCTCCTTTGTCTACTTTAATAGCTGTATCTTTAATAGCTTTATCTCCTTTGTCTATTTTAATGGTTGCCTTCTACTTGTATGCATCTTCAACTTAGCACTGTCTACCTTTGAATTATATTATATTAATTTATAGCATAAGAATCTTAAAAGAAGACATTGCAATTTTGCCTGGCATTTATGCTCTTGTTGTTGCCATATGTTTTACTTCTATACTTCTTATAAGCCCCACCATTCATGTTACTATTTTTGCCTTAAATAGCCAATTTTGTTTTAAAGGTCTTTAATATAGTAAGAAAGGAAAGTTATTTTATATTAACTTGTATTGTTATTTCTGGTGCTTTTCATTCTCTTGTGTGCATGCGGAGTTCCGTCTGGTATCACTGTCTCTCTGCCTAAAGGACTTCTTTTAACATTTCTTACAGGTCTGCTGGTGATGAATTCTTTCAGCTTTTGTGCGTCTGAAAGCCTTTATTTCATTTTATTTTTCAAAGCTATTTTCACTGAGTTTAAAATTCTAATTTGGCCGGGCGCGGTGGCTCAAGCCTGTAATCCCAGCACTTTGGGAGGCCGAGGCGGGTGGATCACGAGGTCAAGAGATCGAGACCATCCTGGTCAACATGGTGAAACCCCGTCTCTAC
>NW_016107349.1:9319746-9330170 GCF_001604975.1 Cebus imitator | reverse complement strand
GTCTCACTCTGTCATCCAGGCTGGAGTGCAGTGGTGTGATCATGGTTTACTGAAGTAGGCTGCCAGGCTCAATGGATACCCTACCTCTAACCCCAGCCTCCTGAGAAGCTGGGATTGTAGGTGCACACCACCATGTCCAGCTAATTTGTTTTTAGAGATGGGTCCTGCTGTGTTGCCCAGGCTGTCCCCAAACTCCTGGGCTCAAGTGATCCATACATAATGTGTTTTCTAACCCTCGGCAAATTCACCAATATTTTTTTTGGTTTCAATCTTAAAGTTTTTTTTTTGAAATTTGACTATGATAATATAAGGTATAGTTTTCTTTGCATGTATTTTGCTTGGTGTTCACTGAGTTTCTTAAACATGAAAATGCATTTCTTTAAATTTGGAAAGTTTGTGGCCATTATTTCTTCAAATTAACTTGGTATCTCATTCTTTCTCTCTCTGTCTTCCTTTCCTCTCTTCTCCTCAGACTTTAATTCCTATGTATGGATAGATAAATAGTCTCACAGGAATCTAATGTTCTGATTTTTTCCAGTCTTTATTTCTCTCTGTTTTACAGATTGGGTAAACCTTTGTTTAGAACCTTCAAATTCATTGATTCTCTTCTATCCTTTTTATTCTACTATCTATCTATCTATCTATCTATCTACCTACCTACCTACCTATCATCTATGAAAATTCACCATTTTCTTAAACCCATTTAGGAATTTTTTTTTTTTTTTGAGACGGAGTTTCGCTCTTGTTACCCAGGCTGGAGTGCAGTGGTGCGATCTTGGCTCACTGCAACCTCCGCCTCCTGGGTTCAAGTGATTCTCCTGCCTCCACCTCCCAAGTAGCTGGGATTACAGGCAAGTGCAACCACACCAGGCTAATTTTATATTTTTAGTAGAGACGGGGTTTCTCCACGTTGGTCAGGCTGGTCTCAAACTCCCAACCTCAGGTGATCTGCCCGCCTTGGCCTCCCAAAGTGCTGGGATTACAGGTGTGAGCCACTGTACCCAGCCAGGAAAATTTTAAATTTCAGACTTTTATAATTCAGTTCTAGATTTTCTAGTTAGTTCTGGTTTATTATGAGCATATTTTATGTCGTGTGCATGATTTTTTGGTGGTAAAATATAATGTGCATTGTTTTAATGGGTGTTTAAAATCATTACAACCTCTGGGGCACCTTGGGATCAGTCTTTCTGATTGCGGTTGGCTTTTCTCTTGAGTACAGGCTCTATTTTCTTATGTCTTTATCTGTCTAGTTACACTGGATAGTAACTTGGTTGTTGTGAATGATACATTGTAAAGACTGGATTCTGTTATTCTTGAAATATGTTGATTTGTTTCAAGTGGTTATCTTTAGTAAACTCTAATTGCAACTCCTGTCTTTCTTGCAGTGAGCAGCAGGTATCTTTTTAGTTTCTTTAGCCTTAGCTTGTCTGCACAATCTTCTCTACATATGTATAGCCAGATGTCAGCAGTTTTTACACAAAACTTGGGACTTTCCCCTCTCAGACTCCGTTTTCTGGGATTTCATCTTTCACTTTCTAGCTTTTGTGGTTGTCCCCAAATCTGTCTTTTGGTTTTCCAAACCAGTAAGACCTTGGGTTTATATCCAAACTTTAAATGTCCCATGTGGCACTGACTAGTGAAAAGTCTTTTTCTAAAAACCTATTGAGCCTGGGAGGTCAAGGCTGCAGTGTGAGCTATGATCGCGCCACTGCACTCCAGCCGGGGTGACAGAGCGAGGCCTTGTCTAAAAAAGAAAAAGGAAAAAGAAAAGGAAGAGAAACTCAGTTTGGACAACACGGCGAAATCCATCTTTACAAAAAGTACGAAATGTCCCTGGATGTCGAGGTACATGTCTGTATTCCCAGTTACTCAGGAGGCTAAGATGGGAGGATCGCTTGAGCCCAGGAGGCGGAGGCTGTAGTCATCCGCGCTTGTGCTACTGTACTCCAGCCTGGGTGAGAGAGCAAGACCCTGTCTCAAAAAAAGAAAAAAAAGAAAAAGAGAAAGAAAAACCCAGACATTTCACCCAGTGCTTTTCCTTTCTTTCAAAGGTAGACTCCTCTAAAGTTTTTGCTACTTTTGTATTCCACAGTACCTTCAGGCAGTGTTTTTCAGTCTAAGGTAGGTAGCTGTTATCTGCAAGAGAAACTACGCTGCTGTCACCACAAACAAACCCTTCCCTCCTTCCCTTTTATAGTTGTATCCCTGGCCCGAGATCCTTGACTCTCCCTAAGCTTAGGTCCTACAGCCTGAAGGCGTTACTGTCCCCCTCCATCCCAGTCAGTGCTAGTCCTGACTCTGGTTTTTCCTTGAGGGACAGTGGGACTCATCTCCCTATTCCTATTGGTGGCATCGTCATCTTAGGACTGGTTTCTGTCCATTCACATGTGACCTTCTGGCTCCAGGCTCTCCTCCTGCAAATCATCATCAATACCTTTGTCCCAGATTGCCTAAAATACCACCACCATTTCCACTGCACCCAGACAGCTCCAGTGGCTCTCTGTGAACCGTGACAGGGGTCTCCTAACTCGTATGTAATGGTACATCAGTAGTTCTGGAAGCCAGTGGCTCTCACACTCTTTTTTATAACCTCCCCTCCCCCCCCATTTTTTCTTTTTTGAAACGGAGTCTCGGTCTCACCCAGGCTGGAGTGCAACGGCACGATCTCGGCTCACTGTAACCTCCACCTCCTGGGTTCAAGTAATTCTCCTGCCTCAGCCTCCTAAGTAGCTGGGATTACAGGTGCCCACCCAGCTGATTTTTTTTTATTTTTAGTAGAAATGGAGTTTCACCATGTTGGTCAGGTTGATCTTGAACTCCCGACCACATGATCCATCAGCCTGGGCCTCCCAAAGTGCTGGGATTACAGGTGTGAGCCACCGCGCCCAGCCTACAACCCTTTTTTCATGGTTTTCCAGCCTCCCTGAAGGTGAAGGAGGTGACGTGAAGAGAGGCCTGTTGCCTCAGCCCCCCTCTAAGAATTTTCTCTTAGCAGGCGTGTCTCACAAACACCTCTGGATGGCAGGGAAATGAAAACGCAGTTTCCTTCAGATATACTGGGGTTCCCCGGCTTGCAGCCTGAGCTACCACAGGCATCTGCAGCTGGGGCTCAGTGCACCCATCTGACCTCTGTTTCTCCCACCCCTCCAGCTTGATGGTGCCCTCCAGCCTGGCCCGGTTTCCCTTAGAGCAGGTGCACCGTGCTCATCCACAGCTCTATAGATGAGTGTGTGGCAGAATTTATTCTTTAAGGCCCGATTCCAGTTCCAGAATTCTTTTCTTGCATAAAACCTCTTCTGATAACCAGTGGTTGAAATTCATCTCTCCTTATGTTGAGCCCTTTTATTTAAATTTTTAAATTGGTTAACATGGTTTTATTGCAAGCAATAGAGACCCCCTTCAAACATAGTTGTTTTTTTTTTTTTTTTACAAAAGTGGGGAGGGAGGAGGGAGAACATAGTGTAAGGATACTTGGCTATCTAACTTGTTTTCCATTCTCTAATCCCAATTCTACATTCCCAAGAAAGGTAATCTGATTGGCCTGGCTTGGGATAGGTGTGTACCCCTCCTCCAATCAGCCTTGCCAGGAGATTGAGGTCACGTGATTATAAACCTGGCAGCCTGGCATGGGAAGTTCAAGGGATTTGGGGGCTGATTGGAGAAAAAGATATGACCATAAAGTAGCAGAAGCACATAGAAACTTTATTGGGCAATGCTTTGACAGGTTTGCATATGGGAAACTCCCTCAGGCAGGAGACTGTGGAAGGTCAGGAGGAGGGCAAGGTAACCCTCCAGGGAAGAGGGGCCTACACGTGCCAAGGTGCTGTCTGTCGCTCAGCAGCATGGCAGGGAGCTTCTCGGTCAGATGCTTTGAAGGCAGTAGCTGCTTAGGGTTGTATAACCACAAGGTTCTGTCTTGTCAATGGCCAGAAGCTGCTGGTTGTAGTTTTGTGGAGTCTGCAGGCAGGCTCTAAATGGCCAAAGATTTGCTTGTTTTGGCTCTTTTAAAAATAATTGAACATGTATAATTTTGAGTTTGGCACCAACAGAGTTTTGATCTAACAGATTTCAGCCTTCAGTGAGGAAATAAGCAACCTACGGGCAATACACATGGGCCATCTTTGGCTCACTTAGATAACACCCAGATTCATCCCATTGATCTTGGGGAGCGGAGCTGAAAGGAGACAGTTCAAAGAAAGTGAAGGTCTATGCAGTTGCTCTTCTAGCCCTCCTCAAAATCATCTAAGACTAAAGATGCTGCTGGTATGTGACATGGTTTGGATCTGTGTCCACACCCAAATCACATGTCAAATATAATCCCCAGTCTTGGTGGTGGGACCTGGGGGGAGGTGATTGGATCGTGGTGCTGGATTTCCCTCTTGGTGCTGCCCTTGTCATTGTGAGTGAGACCTCGCGAGATCTGATTGTTTACACGTGTGTAGCACCTGCCCTCCCTCTCTCTTCCTCCTGCTTCTGCCATGTAAAATGAGCCTGCTTCACCTTTGCCTTCGGCCATGATTGAAAGTTTCCTGAGGCCTTCCCAGAAGCCATCATGCTTCCTGTACAGCCTGTGGAACTGCGAGCCAATGAAACCTTTTTTTTTTTTTTGGAGACAGAGTCTCTTTCTGTTGACTAGGCTAGAGTGCAGTGGTGATCTCGGCTCACTGCAACTTCCGCCTCCTAGATTCAAGTGATTCTCCTGCCTTAGCCTCCCAAGTACCTGGGATTACAGGTGTGCACCACCATGCCCAGCTAATTTTTATAGTTTTAGTAGAGACGTGGTTTCACCATGTTGGCCAGGCTGGTCTTGAACTCCTGACCTCAAGTTATATGCCTGCCTCAGCCTTCCAAAGTGCTGGGATTTCAGGTGTGAGCCACCGGGCCCGGCCCACCTTTTTTTTTTTTTATAAATTACCCAGTCTCGGGTATTTCTTTATGGCAATTTGAGAACACTCTAATATGGTATGTATAGCACCTCATGTAAGCTTCTTGGTGTACCTATTAATATTTATCTCTGCATTACCTAAAGTAAACTTGCTGCACATGATAAATGTGAAATCATGTTTGTTTCTCTGAAATGCCCCACACCTGTCTAAAACCTACTCATTCAACGGCATCTCCCTTTGTGCTTTCCCTGGCTGCTCTTCATCTGTTTCTTCTCTATGCTCTAGTATACCCCCCATATCACTCCTTTGATGCCTGCCATCTTGGATGGCTGTGATTGTAGCCCTACTCAGATCAGACATTTCTTGAAGGCTTGACATCCGTTTCTGTAACCTTTTGCATCCTTAGAGTCCTGTCCTGCCTGGGGAGTGGTGAGCACTCATCTCTCTGGTTGGGGTGGGTGCTAGGTAGGAGAACCTGGCCCTTGGGTGGAGCAGAGTCTAGAACTGCAGTCATTTTTCAGGAAAGCCGTGGTGGTGGCCAAAGAGGCAACTAAATGTGCTCGATCGAGGAGACACAGCACAAACAGGAGGTCACGTATCTCAGTCAGTTCTGGGGAGTGTGGAGGAAAGAAGCCAAGTGTTTTGGACAGACAGGTCAAGGTGAGCAGTTCAGGACTGAGGCTAGGAACAGTGACTACTGGCCAGAGTATCTTTTCCACAGGGTGCCTGCTTTAAAAAGCTACTGGGGCCAGATGTAGTGGCTCACACCTGTAAGCCCAGCACCGTGGAAGGCCAGGGAGGACAGATCGCTTGAGCTCAGGAGTTTGAGACCAGCCTGGGCAACAGGGCAAGATTCCATTCCTACAAAAATAAAAAAGTTAGCAAGGTATGGTGGCACACGCCTAGTCTCAGCTACTCTGGAGGCTGAGGTGGGAGGATAGCTTGAATCCAGGAGATTAAGGCTGCAGTGAACCATGATTATGCCATTGCACTCCAGCCTGTGTGGCAGAGTGAGACCCTGTCTCAAAAAAAAAAAAACCGAAAAAAACCCACCAGCTGCTGGTAGTCTGAAACACGGTGCCTAACAAAGAGCTTCACATGAGCTGGAAAGTCACTAAATATCATGTGTTTTCTGGAGTCCTTCATGGCATTTTAACCACAGAAGTCAGAGCTTATGTTGCAGCAGAAAGACATGTTATTGCATGTAGAGTACCACGTGTGTTCATTCATGAAATTTTGGTGGTTTATTTACTTCTTTTTTTTTTTTTTTTTTTGAGACGGAGTTTCACTCATGTTACCCAGGCTGGAGTGCAATGGCGCGATCTCGGCTCACCACAACCTCCACCTCCTGGGTTCAGGCAATTCTCCTGCCTCAGCCTCCTGAGTAGCTGGGATTACAGGCACGCGCCACCATGCCCAGCTAATTTTTTGTATTTTTAGTAGAGACAGGGTTTCACCATGTTGACCAGGATGGTCTCGATCTCTTGACCTCGTGATCCACCCGCCTCGGCCTCCCAAAGTGCTGGGATTACAGGCTTGAGCCACCACGCCTGGCCGGTTTATTTACTTCTATACCTTAGATGAGTGGAAGCTTCCATTTCTATCTGGCCTGTGTAAGGATATAAAAGATTAAAACAACAGAGGAAGCAGAGAGACGAGAAACTTTAGCCAGATCCCACTTTTCCAAAGCTGAAAGTCCCTGAAGCATTTATCTTCACAGATAGGCATCTCTGCACATACAGTGTCTGCACACAAATAAAATGCCTTTCTGGTGTTGGTTGGTGTCTCACAAACAATAATGCTATGTACGGTACTTCGCTGAGATGCACAACTTGTGGATGAAACAAATTATTATTCTTTAACAATTTGAAGGTTTAATTGCTTTTTTTTCCCTCTACACCTGTTGGCATTTTGAAAACTCTACAGTCATTTCGAGTGGTATAGTTTTTGACCAAAACCCTGGCAGAAATGAGGAGCACACCTGCTTCTGGGTTCCAGAGGCAACTGCACTGTCACAATGATGGCCCTTTAAATGCTCCTTGGGTTCCAAGGACCGCAGGTATGGTTCATGCTGCAGCTCAGCACCCTTCGCTTTCATCATTTGGCAATCTGAAAACCAAGCCTTTAACTTTTCCACACACGTGTTATTTTAATGACTGTGCACATTTGAGTACGTTCTTGTTATTTTCCTTTTGAGACAGTCTCCCTCTCTTGCCCAGGCTGGAGTGCAGTGGCGAGATCCCAGTTAATCCCGGTTCACTGCAACCTCCACCTCCTGGGCTTAAGCGATTCTCCTGCCTCAGCCTCCTAAGTAGCTGGGATTACAGGTGCCTGCTACCACCCCCCAGCTTATTTTTGTATTTTTAATGGAGACAAGGTTTCACCATGTTGGCCATGGTTGGCCAGGCTGGTCTTGAACTCCTGACCTTGGGTGATCCGCCCACCACAGCCTCCCAAAATCCTGGGATTATAGGCATGAGCCACTGTGCCCAGCCACATTTGAATGCATTCTGACTGGTTGGTTTCTACCTAAGGCAGCTTAACTTTATTGTAAACACTTCTGAAAAGTAAAACCTAATACCGCTGGGCGTGGTGGCTCAGGCCTGTAATCCCACTGAGATTGGAAGTTTGAGACCAGCCTGACCAACATGGAGAAACCTCATCTCTACTAAAAATGCAAAATTAGCCAGGTGTGTGGTTCATGCCTGTAATCCCAGTTACACAGGAGGCTGAGGCAGGAGAATCGCTTGAACCCAGGAGGTGGATGTTGTGGTGAGTGGAGATTTCGCCACTGCAGTCCATCCTGGGCAACAAGAGCGAAATTCCATCTTAAAAAAAAAAAAAACCCAACAGAATGGGAAAAAATTTTCACCATCTACCCATCTGACAAAGAGCTAACATCCAGAATCTACAAAGAACTAAAACAGATTTATAAGCAAAAAACAAACCCATTCAAAAGTGGGCAAAAGATATGAACAGACACTTTTCAAAAGAAGACATGTATGAGACCAACAAACTTGTGAAAAAAATGCTCATCATCACTGGTCGTTAGAGAAATGCAAATCAAAACCACAATGAGGTACCATCTCACGCCAGTTAGAATGGCGATCATTAAACAATCTGGAGACAACAGATGCTGGAGAGGATGTGGAGAAATAGGAACACTTTTACACTGTTGGTGGGAACGTAAATTAATTCAACCATTGTGGAAGACAGTGTGGTGATTCCTCAAGGCCCTAGAAATAGAAATTCCGTTTGACTCAGCAATCCCATTACTGCATATGTATCCAAAGGATTATAAATCATTCTATTATAAAGACACATGCACATGTAAGTTCACTGTGGCACTGTTTACAATAGCAAAGACCTGGAACCAACCCAAATGCCCATCGATGATAGACTGGACAGGGAAAATGTGGCACATTTACACCATGGAATATTATGCAGCCATCAAAAATGATGAGTTTGTGTCCTTTGTATGGGCATGGATGAACCTGGAAACCATCATTCTCAGCAAACTGACACAGAACAGAAAATCAGACACTGCATGTTCTCACGCATAGGTGGGTGTTGAACAATGAGAACACATAGACACAGGGAGGGGAGCATTACACACTGGGGTCTGTTGGGGGGGACTAGGGGAGGGACAGCAGAGGGGTAGGGAGTTGGGGAGAGATAACATGGGGAGAAATGCCAGATATAGGTGACGGGGATGCAGGCAACAAACCATACTGCCATGTGTGGCAGTTGCTGTGCAACAATCCTGCATGATCTGCACATGTACCCCAGAACCTGAAGTACAATAAAACAAACAAAAAAACCTAACACCTTTCTAAATGACAGTGTGTGCCATAAGTTGACAGCAGTGGCCTTATCTTAGTGGCTGTCTATCTTTTTCCTGCCTTGCCTGAAGTGGACTGTAGATCCAGAATTGGCCCTTCAGAAGCAAATGGAGCATTCTTGGCCTGGCATGGTGGTTCACGCCTGCAATCCTAGCACTTTGGGAGGCCAAGGTGGGCAGATCACTTGAGGTCAGGAGTTTGAAACCAGCCTGGCCAACATGGTGAAATCCCGTCTCTACTAAAAATGCAAGAAAAGTAGCTGGGTGTGGTGGTGGGTGCTTGTGATCCCAGCTACTTGGGAGGCTGAGACAGGAGAATTGCTTGAACCCGGGAGGCGGAGGTTGCAGTGAGCAGAGATTACGCCATTGCACTCCAGCCTGGGCAACAGTGAGACTCCGTCTCAACAACAAAAAAGGAGAATGGAGCATTCTCAGCTGTGGTTGTTTTAGCCATCTCGATGCTGTCGAAATGACACACAGATGGCGATCAATTTCAACTCCTGGACCTCTCCTCTTCTTTTCAGGACAGTGCAACAGATAGATACATGGGAGGCACCGAGTGAAGGGAAGCTGGTAGAATGGCAGGATGCACAGATGGAGTGAGGACTATGAAATCCCTCGAAAGCACAGGCTGAATGTGTGATGAACTAAAATTAAATGTCGTTGTGCTAGGCAGTGAGTAGTGGAGAGTGCCGTCCTGACAGTCGGGAGAGCTCTGCTCCTAATAACGTGCATGACCTTGACCAACCTCCTTGGGCCTCAGTTTCTACATCTGTAAAGTCTGGTCACAGGAGATAATGTCTGTGTCTAAAATCTAAGGCTCTAGCTCTAAGAGTCCCTGATAACAAACTTTCCTGGGCAATTTAATTGCACTAAATTGAGGTAAAATTGCTGTTGTCTTGGCATGTGGTTTACAGAGGTTCATCCTGGGAAGGAGGTGTGCATGGACATCAGTTTACCATCACAGATGCTAAGGTCTCAAGTCTGACTGACGCTGAGGCCAAGGGCAAATGCATTCACAATAGCCGGTTCCCTTTGAGACCTGCAGCCGAGAAGCATGACTGGGGCAGAAGGTTGCTCCTCTGTTCTGGAAGCTCTGGCCCTGTGCAGCGGGAGTGGGGGGCTTGGTTCCCCAGCCCTTAGGACAACTTCTCCCCACTCTCCACCCTCCTTCTCCCTCACTATTTTTTTTTTTTTTTTTTTGAGATGGAGTCTGGCTCTGTCATCCAGGCTGGAGTGCAGTGGCTCACTGCAACCTCTGCCTTCCAGGTTCAAGCAATTCTCTTGCCTTAGCCTCCTGAGTAGCTGGCATGCACCACCACACCCAGCTAATTTTTGTATTTTTAAAAGAGATGTGGTTTCACCATGTTGGTCAGGCTAGTCTTGAACTCCTGACCTTGTGATCCACCCACCTCAGGCTCCCAAAGCTCTGGGATTACAGGCGTGAGCCACTGTGCTTGGCTCATTTTCTTCTTGTTCTAGTATCTTCTTTGCTCTGGCTTGTCCCCTTATTATCTTGTCTCTCATGATGAGCGTCATCACCTGGTTCTCTGGCAGCCCTTCAACATTAGCCGCTTGCATCCTGGAAGAAACAAAGACAGAGCGATGCCCTTCCCTTCTACTTCAGCTGAAAATGCTATCAACTTTTCTCTGGGTGTAGGAGAGACAGAGAGAGAGACAGAGAGAGAGAATGTGTG
>NW_016107349.1:9310300-9318206 GCF_001604975.1 Cebus imitator | reverse complement strand
AAGTGATTCTCCTGCCTCAGCCTCCTGAGTAGCTGGGATTACAGGCATGTGCCACCATACCTGGCTAATTTTTGTATTTTTAGTAGAGATGGGGTTTCACCATGTTGATCAGGCTTGAACTCCTGACCTCGTGATCTGCCCACCTTGGGTACTGTGATTACAGGCGTGAGCCACCGCACTCAGGCAAAATCTGATGGTTTTATTAGGGGCTTCCTCCTTTACTGGGCACTCATTCTTCTCGTTACTGACAATACATGAAGAAGGACGTGTTTACTTCCCCTTCCACTATGACTGTAACTTTCCTGAGGCCTTCCCAGCCTTGCAGAATTGTGAGTCCATTAAACTTCTTTCTTTTATAAATCACCCAATCTCAGGTGTCCTTTTAGCAGTACGAGAATATACTAATACAATACCTTCATATCAGGACTGCAAAAACCTCATGGAGCATAGTTTAATTCAGGCGCAGTCCTGTAGGGGGTAACCTCAAGGCTTCAGGGCAAATTGGTCTTGGAGTGAACTTATAATGTGAGTTGTAAACCAGGTCAGCTGGATGCAGTGGCTGGAGCCTATAATCGCAGCACTTTGGGAGGCTGAGGTGGGAGAATCACTTGAGGCCAGGAGTTTGAGACCAGCCTGGGCAACACAGTGAGACCCTATCTCTACTAAAGAATTTAAAAAGTTAGCTGACTGTAGTAGTGCACGCCTATAGTTCTAGCTCCTCAGGGGGCTTAGATGGGAGGATTGCTTGAGCTCAGAGGCTGAGGCTGCAGTGAGCCATGATTGTACCACTGCACTCCAGTCTAGGCAACAGAGAGACTGTCTCAAAAAAAGAAAAGAAAAATAAATAAATAAATAAATAAACCAGGCAGGTCTTTTGAGATCCCTTACGCTTGGGATGATATGAATATGAGTTGAAGAACCTTCTGGACACTCATGAACGCCTGCTTTGGTCAGGTGTACACTTTTGGGATGGAACAGGAGAAGAAGCCTTTGGGAAAAGGCAGGAGGTGATGAATTTGGTTACTGTTTTCTTTCTTTTTCCTTTTCTTTCCTTTTCTTTTCTTTCCTTTCTCTTCTTGTCTCACTCTGTCACCCAGGCTAGAGTGCAGTGGTGCGATCTCAGCTCACTGCAACCTCTGCCTCCCGGGTTCAAGTGATTCTCATGCCTCACTCTCTCAAGTAGTTGAGATTACAGGTGCACACCACCATGGCTGGCTATTTTTTGTATTTTTACTAAAGCCAGGGTTTCACCATATTGGCCAGGCTGGTCACGAACTCCTGACCTCGAGTGATCCACCCACCTCAGCTTCCCAAAGTGCTGGGATTATGGGTGTGAGTCACTACACCCAGTCTGGTTACTCTTTTCAAACTGCAGTCTGTAAACTCTGATAATGTCCTGTCGTTCTGAGTGTGACTGTGCTTGTGGTTCCTCTGAGAGTCAGGGTGGAGCTACCCACCTGCTCCCCACACTGGCCTCTTGTGATTGGGGATGTGTGCTGGGGAGATGCACAGTCAGGTTAGAAGGCAGCTTGGGTCCTGGGTTGCAATGGACACACGCCCCTCTCTGCTTACCTGTGGCTGCCCTCAGGACATATGCAGGTCTGGCTCCCTGGCAGATCTGACTTTCTGTGGTTCTGTGGCTGTTGTATGATTTATTCAGAATTCCTTTTGTGAGTTTTGGAGCTGAAGCTGTTCTCAAACCAGTCGCATTCTGCCTGTTAAGAGAAGAGAAGCAGCGTACACAGAGTATTGGCAGTTAGGAGGGATGTGTGAGTTCCAGTCCCAGCCCTGCCACTCACTGGCGGTGAGACCCTGTGCAAGTCACTCAGCTTCCCTGAGCCTCGAGGTCTTCATGTGCGCCATGGAGGAATTCTCCTTCCTGCTTCCTGCTTTTCTCAACTCTTCCCCCTTGTTGGGAGACGCCCTTCCCAGGAGGAGGCCTGCCTGTCGATTTCCATCTGCCTCTCATTCGTGTGGGTGCTATGGGGAGGAACGGGGAATCCCACTAAGCTGACTGGTGAATGAGAGCTGGGAAACATGGGGAGTGGCCTTCCCCATGACATCCATACTTGCATGATGGGATAAAACTATCTCCTGCAATCTGTGACTATGGATACTTTTGAAATCTCAAAGAAGTCATTTCTTCCTATTAAAAAGGTACTATTTATATCAGATGTAAGCAAACATTCATTGGTGTCCTTCAGGATGATGGTTGGTGCTTTACAGTTTTCATGAAAAATTAAACTGTTTCGTCATTCAGCAAATATTTCCGTGCCTATTATGTGCCTTGTACTGGGATACAGCAGTGAATGAGACAGACCAGATCCTTGCCCTCTTGGGGCTGGCATGCTAGTGGGGAGATGGGCAACAAGTAAAATAAATAATGTATACAGGCCGGGCGCGGTGGCTCATGCCTATAATCCCAGCACTTTGGGAGGCCAAGGCGGGCAGATCACCTGAAGTCAGGAGTGTGAGACCAACCTGGCCAACATGATGAAACCCTGCTTCTACAAAAAAATACAAAAATGATCCAGGCGTGGTGGTGGGCACCTGTAATCCCAGCTACTCGGGAGGCTGAGGCAAGAGATAATCACTTGAACCCAGGAGGTGGTGGTTACAGTGAACTGAGATCATGCCACTGTACTCCAGCCTGGGCAATAGAGGAAGACTCCGTCTTTTAAAAAAAAAAATGTATAATCTGCAAATAGTGATAAGTACTATGGATAAAGATGAAGCAGGGAATGAGGTTTAGGAGATGCAAGCATGGGTGCTGTAACTTTGACCCAGAGGGGCAGGGCAGGTTCCCTCACCGATGGAGGGGAGTGAAAGTGGTGAGTCGATGCTTATCCAATATGGAGGGAGGTGCTGATGGGGACCTGGTCCTGTCCAAGACTTTCAAAGAGGTCAGGGCGGGTGGAACGGAGTGAGAGGGAGGGACGTCGGAGACTCGCTCAGAGCAGTATCAGTGGGAGGGGAGCTGGAGCTTGGGGTAGACAGCAGGTGATGTAAAACTGCTGGGAGGGCATCCAGGGAGGTGATTATGACATCTCTCCCTAGGGCCAATCCATAGCTATTGTTTTATTCTTTGCCACATGCAAAGCCTGTCATGTGGAAGGCAGGAAAGGCCTCAAACCAGAAAGGCAGCGTGGTGCTGTTCTAGATCTTGTTCCTCAGTGTGTGGTCCCAGGGCTAGCAGCACTGGCGTCCCCTGAGGCTTGTTAGAAATGTAGAATCTCAGCCCTACCCCACACCTGCTGGACCAGAGCCTGCATCTCACAGGGCCTGCCGGTGATCCATGGTCCATGAACGTTGCAGAAGCAACGTTGTTTGTGGAGTGTGCCTTTGGGCGTCAGAAGCCCTGGGGGCTACTCCAAACGTGTCCACTTCATTGCCTGCTGGCCTCAGTTTTCTTGTGGTTTCACCTGCAAGGAGATGAGAATGATGCTGACATTCTCCGCTGTGCCCAAGCTCCTCTGCTTTTCTGAGTGAGTGCCACTTTCAACACCGCTTTCCCCATCCATCAGACCAAACTCTCTCTGGGGTGGTGTAGACTGGGAAGGTGCCTCTGGGAGCTGATACTCTGGCTCTGTGGAATTTCTAGGCTGTCTTTCTTCAGTGTGCTCAGAGAAGATGTTCTTTCCTCGTAGTAGAGTATTACAAATGTACAAAGTCTATATCATAACAGGGAATGATATAGACTTTGCCTTCTCTATGTGCATATAATGTTACTTCCCCGCTCAGCAGGGCATATGATTTGAGCTGAGCCACAAGCCTGGTGATTCACCTATAGACCAAATTCCCATCAATTATTGCCAGGTCCCTTATGGGCCCAGTGGTTCCAGATGCAGGAAGGCTGGTTGCCTTCGAGGGCAGATGGAAATGCCTGTTTTCATGACAAGCACAGATATTGCATTGTATTGACTGATTTATGCTAGGATCGGGCGTCATATAGTCAGCCCACCCTTCTAAAACAAAACACACAGCCCTGTGGCCTGGGTACAGAGCCTGGAGTTTCCAGGTCTAACTATTTGGCTTAACTATTTTTAACTCCTGTGGGACTTGGGGTGAATCACCTTCCATGCATGAATATCAGGCTGCTTATTGATGAAAACAGTTGCAGTCATTTCTACTTCACAAGTTATTGCGGCTTCATTATCTAAATGCTTTTGAGAGCTGTCCTTAAATGTGTGATTTCCAGGCGTTTTAGTCACTACATGCTAGCGTACCTTTTTTTTTAAAATGAGTGTGAAATTGTCTCCCTGCTTCTGTTCATTTAGACTGCAGCATTGATGAGCAGGTAGTGGCAAATGCCTGTTGATGTTACTCACATATTACTGTGGTTTAAGAAATAAACTGGGCATTGACCTTTCCTTGCTGTTTCTAAATTACACGTTTCCCATTGTTTGTGTATGTCAGCAGCATGACCTAAATAAAGTTAGGGTTGATCTCTTTCAGAATATGTTTTGGATTTCTCCTTACAATAAAGTTAAGGCAAGTTGATGTATGGTTTGCAATCAAATAGTAAGACCTTTTCAGCCAAGCCCTGGCTCAACGGTGGAGTGATTATTGAACACTGGTTGTGGCCAAATTCTCAAATTTCTCAAGTGTTACCTGGCCCGCTAAGGACTCTAACAGAAAGCAGTCTCCATTTGTCACTGCCATTTTCCATTGGTGGGGCCACTCGACAGCTCCGATTGCATCTCACCTTACCACCTTGGAATTCCAGATTAGCCCAGTGTTTACTGTTTGCAGGTCTCTGCCATTATGCTGCTAGGTGGCTTTCTAGGCTAAACTGATTGACTGCTTAATCAGCTGCTGTCCATGCGGTGTAGGGCCGATGGATTCAGGGACAGTGTTTCATTAGCTGTGTAACCTTAGGCAACCTACAGACTAAAGCAAAGAACTATACAACAACAATAACAACAACAACGAAAACTCCCTCAGTCATGCTGCATCTCTGATCTAGTTAAGGCTGCAGAGATAAGATTTGACCATCATAACTCAGCTAGGCAGAAACCACGTGGGGAAGTAATTCACAGAGCATGCATCTTTTCCCATCCTTTGTCCCATCGTATGTTGTATTTCGCTGCCCAGCATGGAGATCATTCTCATTCTGCATCTCTAAGATGCATGAAGTTCTGTTGAGGAAGAAAGTATTCATGACAAGCTCATATCTGGCTTAGAAGTTCCTGGGTGAATGGATCCAAGAGGTCTGGGCATCAGGTCTGCAGACAGACTCACAGGGTTTGGGGAAGTGGTGACAGCTGGTCCTGGAGGCTGTGGTTGCTGTTAAGGGAGTTGTCTTTGATAATAGTGGTAAGATTGTGACGTGTCATCTTACCAAAAGTCTATACCAAGAAGAGGGTCTCTGCTAATCACTGTGAAGCCCCTCCTCAGAGATTCTCCCAGACTCGTAGCTTTGATTAGGATTAAAATCTGGACTTGGTTGGTGGGGAAGTGGTAGAGACATGGGTGCCTGGAATGGGCTGTTCTAGACACTCTCCTCTGGAAGGACTGTGGTTCTGGGCCTTGCTCTGGCCTTCTCTAATGCCCCTGGGAAGAGCACAACTCTACACAAACTGGGACAACTTGAAGGATCAGTCCACTGGGAATTATTGCCAGTATGGATCCAGAAGAAAGGCTATTGTTTTGTTCTCCCATCTCACCAACAAAGAGGTAAAAGATTGCTCACTTCTCTCACAAGCCTTGCCATCCACTTCCCATTTCCAAGTGCATAGAAATCAAAACGTTCAGTGTTTGGACCTACCTATGGCAATGCAGCCACCCTGCAAACACGTGGGTTGGATTCCTGACACATGCCTGGGAAAGTGAGCTGGCATAATGCTATGGATTTTGGTCATCTGGGGGTTGGTGTCCCCTGCATGCACGTGAGTGGATTAGCAATGCACATGACTACTTGGTTTGTATATTCTCTGGCTGAGTGACCCAGTTCCTGCCCCGGGAACAGGATGAGCAAAGCTAGCTGGGTTCCATCAGGAAACCCTCCCAGCTGCGGCATGAGGGCTCCTGCCTTCCTAGTCCAGGGTGCAAATAAGAGTCAGAGCAAGGTGAGGAGGAGAGTCCCTGCTGTTGGTTTGGCGCTGGCTATGTAGATAAATAGAAGTCAGGGGGAAATCCGATGGGCTTGATATTAGAGTTTGTCTCGTGGCATTGCATCTGTCTTTTGGAAGCAGCCATTATATGTGATCTTCTGACTTTTCCCCCAACTGCTAACCAATCTTGAATATTTTAGAAACCCTCTTATGTGTTAATATGCCCGATGAGACAAGAATCACCATTTCTCCTTCACCAGTGACCACACAAGAATCACCATTTCTCCTTCACCAGTGACCACACAGAGCTGCAGAGTTGCCAAGTGATGTAGTGAAAATTACACACTTGTAATGGAGCCAGGCTGTGCTCGAAGCCCAGCCCCTGACTCGGTCCGACAGTTGTCTCTCAGATGGGGAAGTGGCTCTATCTATAAAACGTGTGGTTGCTATGAATTACCGGTGTTGGTAAGGAGAATTGGAAGCATTCTCATTTCTAGATTACCTTTCAAATATTCAAATTCATGCACCAGGAGCATATGGCTAGAACTTTTATTTTTTCACTCAGCTGTCTTCCAATGTGCTTCATTGAATTCGAAATCCACACCAGGTTTGAATTTTGAAAATGCCAACTGTATACTAACTGAATGTGAGAAATGAAGAAAACTTTCATAAATGTTTTTTTTAAAATAAATGGTGATTTATTTTTCTGTGTTCAGATAAACCAGCTGTATGGGCTTTTTTTCCCCCTTCATTTTGGTTGATTTGCATCTTGATAATATAGAAGGAACAGTGTTCCCAGTGTATTCTTAGCTAATTTTCTGCAAAAGAGTTTGCAGTAGCATATATCAGACTTGAAAGGAAAATGGGTCAGGGAGGTCTTTGGGCCACCTCTGCTGGCCGGGAGCAGGATGTAGCTTTGGTTGGGGGGAGGAGCCTTTGTCGTCTTCAAATGGCTATGTCTGCTGTGTCCTCTCAGCCTGTCCAAAATTTTGATCCAGAAATGATCTGATTGCATTTTCTTCCCACTTGGGGCTGAGTTTAGTTTGCAGGTGCCATTCAGTGCTTTTGTTTCTCACCAGGTAAGGGATTTTCAAGCACTTTAGAACTAAAGAGGGTTTTTATTTACTTGGCTTTCCTCAGTTGCAGAGAAAATAAGTCTGAAAGTTTGTGTTTTGCGTGACCTCTGTCAGAGACACCAACACAGAGTGGAAAGAACATTGACCTGGAAGTCAGAAAACTGACCCATAAAGGGTGGCCCAGGTGACCTTTCTCTGAGGTCACCTGAAGCTCTAAGAGCTTCGCAGTCCTTGGGATGTCCCCTTTGAGACACCTTCCCCTTCTTTCCCCTGACACATATTAAAATACACCACAGTCCCCATGAAATATAATTTATACAGTGTACATCTTCAAATCTAAGTCACTGTCAGTTGTAAACTATAACATGATCTTATGCCCCACTAAGAGGAAAAACTGCTGCCTAATGGATGCACTTATTTCAGAGGGTTCATATGTAGAAAAACATGCAGTTTATAATTGGTGAAATATGTAATGAGGTGAGTTGCAGTTGGGTAGTTGAGATAATGCCAAATGTTGTCAATTTTTCATAAAAATGATCCATTTCTAACATGGACGGAGCTGAAATGCCCGTGTGCCTGCTACCCACCTTTGGCAGAGCTCAACATTTGCTTCAAATATAAAAAATAAATAAACAAAACATTGAAGACACAATTGAAGGCCCTGGTCCTTCCCTAACCCTGCAACTTGTCTCACCTTCAGGCTCCCATGGAAACAGCATCTTGACTTTGGTGCCTGTAATTCCCATGCATGTTTGTAAACTTTGACTGTATATCTTT
>NW_016107349.1:9302708-9310225 GCF_001604975.1 Cebus imitator | reverse complement strand
TTATTTATTTATTTCTATTATTTCATTTTATTTTATTTTTTTGAGACGGAGTCTCGTTCTGTCACCCAGGCTGGAGTGCTATGGCGCAATGTCAGCTCACTGCAAACTCTGCCTCCCAGGTTCAAGTGATTCTTCTGCCCCAGCCTCCTGAGTAGCTGGGATTTTAGGTGTGTGCCACCATGCCCAGCTAATTGTTGTATTTTTAGTAGAGATGGGGTTTCACCATGTTGGTCAGGCTGGTCTCCAGCTCCTGACCCTGTGATCTGCCCACCTCAGCCTCCCAAAATGCTGGGATTACAGATGTGAGCCACCGCACCTGGCTAATGTTTTTATTTTTTATTTTTGAGGTGGAGTCTCGCTCTGTTTTGCAGGCTGGAGTACAGCGGCACTATCCTGGTCCACTGCAACCTCTGCCTCCGGGGTTCACGCGATTCTCCTGCCTCGGGCCTCCTGAGTAGCTGGGATTACAGGTTCGCACCACCCTGCCTGGCTAATTTTTAAAAATTTTTTAGTAGAGATGGGGTTTTGGCATGTTGGTCAGGCTGGTCTCGAACTTCTGACCTCAGGTGGATCCATCTTCCTCAGCCTCCCAAAGTGCTGGAATTACAGGCATGAGCCACCGTGCCTGGCCGTATTTAGTGTTTTTTTTCTTTTTCTTTTTCTTTTTTTTGAGATGGAGCACCCTTGTTGCCCAGGCTGGAGTGCAGTGGTGAGATCTGGGCTCACTGCAACCTCCACCTCCTGGGTTCAAGTGATTCCCTGCCTCAGCCTCCCCATATTTAGTGTTTTAAAAACCCTGCTAGCTTTCCACCAGTATCCGTTCCCTGTTCTTCCTTTGATTAGTAGAACCCCTGAGCTTTATATGGACAACACCTGCCAGAGCTGGCTCAGTGACAGCTTCTGGCTGATGGGTAGATGTGGAATGGATGGGTATGCTCTCTGGGTTTTTCCTTTAAAATGAAGGAGCAAACCCTTCATATCCTCTTTCCTCCTTCCCTCTGATTAGGACAGGGTAGAGGTGGTTATGAGCTACTTATGACCATGCAGAAGTGAGAAACACACTAGGGAATAGTGGAGCAACAAGGTAGAAAAACCCTTGGTTTCTGCCTTCACAGTGCGAACTTGTCCCACTCACCACCTGACTGCCCACGCTTGTGACCTGCTACGTGGGAGGTAAACAAACCAACAAACATATTTTTATTTAAGCCAGTATTATTTGTTCTCTACTAAAACAGCCACACACACACAAATTTCCAATGAATATAAGTGGTTTATATTTTGATCATGCACATTACTAGTGACTTATATTAAAAATTTTATTTTTTCTTAAGGATTAGCATAAGATACATCTGTACAGTTGAACACATCCTCAGATTTAGAAAAGGGAAAAAATACATTTTACAGCCTCCTTGATGGCTAAGTATCTGTGTCCTGTCCTTCAGGCAACAGAATTCCATGAAGGGCACATTGGTCTGAGCCCTTCACGATCTTCCATGAAGAGACAGAGGGAGTTCATGCACGCTGAGGACACTTAGCTACTTAGTCCCCAACAGGAGACATTCAAAGCAAACTCCACTGTGATAATTTCAGAACGAAAAGGAGATGTTTCATTCCTAGGAGAGTTTCCTTCCCAAATCCTGCCTGAGCATCTATGGAAGCATCCTCAGCTTGAGGTCTTTCTGGTCAAATTCTCTCCTCTGGGAGGCTGCCCCATGACTCCCACGCCTGCAGGACAAACTGCGGGATGGCTGCTCCAGGATAAAAGCCAACTCTCACCAGCTGGCAGGGCTGGGTCACGGTACCAGGCTGATTACAATACTTGCTTTCTGCGGAGTGGATAAGTGGCTCAGGGGGGTCTGCCCAGAGGGATAGCTGCTGGGTCAGAGCCAGTGGTGGATAACAAGAACCATCTCCAGTTTTTTCCTGACCCCTTTTCCAGCCCTGATGCTGTTGGACAGGGGCACACCCCCAGCATGGTCCTGATTTCACTGGTCAGCTTGGCTTCTTGGTTTTCCTCTGAAATGGTACTTTAAACAGATTGCTGAAGGTCCCTGACCTCTCCTATTGAATGAGGTTGGTATCATCAGTCTCGATCATGCCAGATGACCATTGACCTTGGGCGAAGCTTCTCCCAGTCTCCTTGCATTAAGAATTGGGTTTTCAGCCAGGCATGGTGGCTCATGCCTGTAATCCCAGCACTTTGGGAAGTGGAGGCGGGTGGATCACCTGAGGTCAGGAGATGGAGACCATCCTGGCTAACATGGGAAGCCCCATCTCTACTAAAAATACAAAAATTAGTTGGGTGTGGTGGTACACACCTGTAATTCCAGCCACTCGGGAGGCTGAGACAGGAGAGAACCTGGGAGGCAGAGGTTGCAGTGAGCTGAGATTGCGCCATTGCACTCCAGCCTGGATGACAGAGTGAGACTCAAGCCTCAAAAAAAAAAAAAAAAAAAAAAGAATTGGGTTTTCAGATGAGTGGTCCTCAGACTTCTGCAATTGATTCATTGCCTCATTGCAAAGATCACAGGAGTCTCTTTCACCATCTGTGCCAATGACTTCCAAACACAACGGAGGCTCCTGGAAGGAGTGGGAAGGAGAGCACTGCTCTGCATGAGAGTAGGCAAGCTGAGCTCTGCTGAAGAGTTCCCATAAATGAAATTCATGGTATAAAAAACTCAAACCAGCTGGGCGTGGTGGCCCACGCCTGTAATCCCAGCATTTTGGGAGGCCAAGGCGGGTGAATCACCGGAGGTCAGGAGTTCAAGACCAGCCTGACCAACATGGTGAATCCCCATCTCTACTAAAAATATAAAAACTTAGCTGTGCATGGTGGCAGCCACCTGAAATCCCAGGTACTCAGGAGGCTGAGGCAAGAGAATCACTTGAGCCTGGGAGGTGGAGGTTGCAGTGAGTCAAGATTGCACCACTGTACTCCATCCAGCCTGGGCAACAAAAGTGAAACTTTGTCTCAAAACAAAACAAAACAAAAGCCCCAAGCCAAACAATACAAAATGATTCCCCTTCCGTGGGGGGCTGCAACCCCAATTGGGAGAGTCCTGTGCAGTCACAGGACAAGAAAGAAAAAGAGACATAGGTAACATGTGAGAAGCAGTTTGCACATTCTAGTCTGACTAGATGTCACAGTTCCCTTGATAGTTTTTTGCAACCTAAACAATTAAAATTACATGTAAAAGATTCTTTAAAACCAGTTCATATCGATTTACCTAATAACCAGTTCATCAGAAATTCACTTCCACTTTGAGTGTCTTTTGCATTCTCTGCCAGTATCTAAAAAATTAATTTAGAAACAAATTAAGCTTAAACTAAAGTTTAAAAATAAGCTGGGTATGCCCTTAGAAGGCTTGATTTACAAACCTTATAATGCCAAAGAGACGGCGAAAAAATAGTAATAAGAATAATAAAAATCACAGGACATGTTAAAACACTCAAAAAGCTTTTAAATTATAGGCAAATTGCTCATTAGGCAACTGGCTTTAGGCTAATTGACCGAGAGTCAATGGCTTCCAAAAGTCGGCACTTTAGTGCTCAGGGACAGTTTCTCAGGCCTGTATTCATCTTATTTCAGACAAAATTCTAATCAACTCTATTATTTGGTTTCTCAGCCCCTGGCATATTAGATGTGAATCAAAACAGGAGGGAGTTATGGGAGCCAGGCCACTTTGCACAGTGAGAAGAGCAGCTGATACCCTGACAGGCAGGGCGGGTAGGAGGAGGCCAGAGAATATTAAAATGTAAATACAAGGATTAGGAAATCACCCTAGTGTGGGGCCTTTTCCTGGACGGGTGGCCTCTTCCTCCTCCGCCTGTAGCTGCTATGGCTTGTGAGATCGCCTCTCTATCATAATGGGCAGAGGTTCATAAAGCCAGCAAAGCTGTGAAAAATATTGGTAACAGGATAAATCATGAGCCGCAGACTTTGCCCCATGCGTTGTTTTCGTATACAATCCGTTTTAAAAAGCTTATCATTGAAAAGGATCCAGTCATTGACTCGTGAGTTGGAGCATCCTTATAAAGCACCCAGTTCCCCCCACCCTCTGTGTGCAGCCCACCCACCAAGAACTCTGCCATAGGATGCCTCTGCAGCAGCATGAACACTCCAGACCAACCTAGAAACAATTGTGAGTTCTGGAAACATTCACTTCTAGGAAGCCAAAAGGTAGCATGACCAAATCCAGTTAGTTCTCAATATCCAGGGCAATTTGGGAGGAAATCATGAATAACCCAAACTGTGATGAAATTCACTTTCAGTTATCTAGTGGATGTTAAGTGTGGTTAAAAAGCAGCCCGATAGAATAGGAGAAGATATTTGCAAATCATATATTTGATAAGGGATAAATATCCAGAATATATAGAGAACTCCTAAAACTTGATGACAAGAACAACCTAATTCAAAAATGGGCAAAGGACTTGAGTAGATATTTCTCCAGTGAAGATATACAAATAGCCAGTAGATGTGTTAAAAAAGCTCAATGTCACTAATCATTGGGGAAAAATGCAAATCGAAATTACAGTGAGATACTACCTCATACTTATTAGGATGGCTACCATTTAAAAAACAAAACAAAACAGGAAATAACAAGTGTTAGTGAGGATGTGGAGAAAACGGAACCCTTGCACACTGTTTTAGGAATTTAAAGTGGTAGAACTACTGTGGAAAACAGTATGGCAGTTCCTCAAAAAAATTAAACATAAAATTACCATATGATCCAGCAAGTCCACTTCCGGTATTTTCCCAAAAGAACTTGAAAGCAGGGTCTCAAAGAGATATTTATTCATCCATGTTCATAGCAGTGTCATTCACAATAGGCATAATGTGGAAGTAACCCAAGTGTCCATTGACAGATGAATGGATACATAAAATGTGGTATATCTGTACAGTAGAATGTTAGCCTTAAAAAGGAAGAAAATTCTGACACGTGCTACAACATGGATGAACCTGGAGGACATTATGCTGAGTGAAACAAGGCAGTCACAAAAAGGCAAATATTCCATAGTTTTGCTTTTATGAGTAGAGGAGTCAAAACCGTAGAGGCAAAGTAGAATGCTGGCTGCCAGGGGCAGGGGTGGGGGTATGGAGGATGGGGCATGGCTGTGTGCTAGGTACAGAGTTTTCGTTGGAAAAAATGAAGAGTTCTAGAGATGGATGGTGGTGATGGTTATACATTATTATGAACATATTTAATATCACTGAACTGTACACTTAAAAGTGGTTAAGACAGTAAATGTTATGTCATCTGTATGTAATTTACCACAATAAAAACATTGCTGGTGTAGGGGAGGACAGCCGGCATCTGGAATGGCTTACTTCCTTAGGGAGACTAAATACAATAATTACTGCTGTTCCCAGTCCCCCTTTGACTTCCAAAGCCCAAGGACCCCACCCCCACCCCCACCCCAGGCATCTTTCCACTCCAGGGCCTTCTCTGAGGCCTGGTGTCAGGACTTAGGGCTGACACACCTGGGAAAAACCGTGGTGTGGGCTGTTGCCAACAGGCTGAGATGGTCTGATCTGCGGGTGGTTGCTGCCCTCTGCCTAAAGCCTTGGGAGAAGAGAACGGGAGGCTGAGGACAAAGAGGAGCATTAGCCTAACTTCCACCACCAGCCATAGTTAATCCCCAAACCAATTAATCTGATACTTAGTATCTATCCTTTTGTAACTATTGTTACTCTAGTCAAGTACTTTTTTTGTTTGTTTGAGGTGGAGTTTTGCTCTTGTTGCCCAGGCTGGAGTGCAGTGGTGTAATATCAGCTCACTGCAACCTCCACTTCCCAGATTCAAGTGATTCTTCTGCCTCAGCCTCCCAAGTAGTTGGGATTACGGGCATCCGACACCATGTCTGACTAATTTTCGAATTTTTTGGTAGAGGCAGGATTTCACCATGTTGGCCAGGCTGGTCTCGAACTCCTGACCTCAGGTGATCTGCCCGCCTCGGTCTCCCAAAGTGCTAGGAATACAGGCGGCCAACTGCATTGTGAGCATGCTTAGGAGCAGCACAGCCCCTACAGAGAGTATCGGATCAGGTGACTCAGGCGAGCTTCTGACACTTACCGTGTGGCCTTGGACAAGTCGCTGATTTTTGGAGCCTCAGTGTATCTTCTGTGAGATGAGATTGTTGATGCCTGCCAAGCTAATTCCTGGAACTCTCATGACATCAAATGAAATAGCCAGTGTCAGAATGCTTTGTGATACTAGAGGAATGTAAGGGCATTGATAAAGGCAGAGATTTGAACTTGAAGCAAATAAGAGGCAGAAGTGCAAAGTTAATGGAAGGGACTGCAGTTTTCATTGCTGTGGAAGTTTATGAGTACTGGTAACAATTAAAGGGTAATCCTTACCTGCCCTGCTAATACTTGAAGACTAGGCTTTCTACCAGACCCCAACATCATTTTTAGATTGCTTTTAAAAAGTGACAAATTTCTTTAACCAGTAAGGTGTGTATATCCATTTTCCGTTTTGCTTTATTTAGGAATGAGTTTATTGTTATGATCATAGTAAATAGCCAGGCAGATTCAGTTTAGGAAAATAACAAGTTTGCTCATCTTTTGTAGGCTAATTTTGCCATAACCCCCATAAATAAAGTAGTGGTATCTTTAAAATATACCAGTTCAGGGTCACAGAGCTGCACTTTTAAAGCCTACAGTTGATTGTTTAGTGCGAAAATTGTATTCAGTGAAACACATCAGCATGCAAATCTAAAACGTGGCCATTTTCATCTAGATTGAATATTATTAACCAGCCCAAGGGATATGATGTAATTAAGATTTTGAACAGCTTACTTTTGGCTACCGTGATGAGTATAACCCCAATATTTAAAGCGGCTTATCAGTTGAATAATGAGAAGGGCCCTGTGCACCAATAACCATACATTTTGGCTTTTAGGTGCGGTGAAAGAGTTCAACTTTTCTCCCCAGGTCCAAGCATTGATAAGTGCAGAGATAGGAACTTGAAGCAAAAAAGAGAATGTTCAAATTCTAGGAAAATCACATTTCTGTCTTATTATGGCAGATTTCCATCTCATTGCCTACTCACTCATTTTAATACCTTCTTGCATGGGTTTAGGAATAAAGACCAAGTGGGGACAGATGAATCCCTTGTTAAGAGTTTATGCTTTTGCCTAATTAAAACTATCGGGTTTATAGCCTTCGAATGCAGCTCTACTTGGAAGGGCGAACAACTCTTAGCTTGGATTCACTTTAGAAAGTTTGCGAGGGGCCAGGCGCAGTGGCTCAAGCCTGTAATCCCAGCACTTTGGGAGGCCGAGGCGGGTGGATCACGAGGTCAAGAGATCGAGACCATCCTGGTCAACACGGTGAAACCCCGTCTCTACTAAAAATACAAAATATCAGCTGGGCATGGTGGCGCGTGCCTATAATCTCAGCTACTCAGGATGCTGAGGCAGGAGAATTGCCTGAACCCAGGAGGCGGAGGTTGCGGTGAGCCGAGATCGCCCCATTGCACTCCAGCCTGGGTAACAAGAGCGAAACTCCGTCC
>NW_016107349.1:9287235-9302698 GCF_001604975.1 Cebus imitator | reverse complement strand
AAAAAAAAAAAAAAAAAGAAAGTTTGTGAGGCCTCCCCCTGCCTTTCAGAGAACTGTGAAGGCACATTTCTGATAGCATCTTTATCCCTGTACAATTCCAGGATAACTGTTCTTCTTAGGGCAGACAAGATGCTCACCTTTTCTGTCCTTCCCACACCATTTTAAAAGAAAGACAAAGTTCCTTATTTCTTACGGGAGAAGTTCAGGAAAGCATCCATTGCAGAGCTGCACCACCTTGGGCAGAGCAAGCTAGGCTGGTACCACGGCTCATTTCAGTCATCCGTATTTTCAGGTGTACCATATGTATTTAGTACATCATTTGATAATGCTAAAAAAATATTAAAGCAGTGTGAGACTAAAGGAGAAAGAAGATGAATGTTAGCATTCCCCTGGGGTTCATGGGTGAAGGAATTAACACAGCGTGGCACTCTACCCTAGCTGTGTTTGTTTCCATGGCAACAGCTACGTACATGTTTCAGACTATCTACAGTGACACAGTTGCAGAAATAGTAGCTTGCAGGTTTCTGATATCGCATCAGTGGACAGGCGGCATGCACTATATTAAGTAAGTGTAAAAGAATTTAAAATATAGCTCTGGATTCAGATGTGTATTAGCTCAACTGAACGATGTGTCGGGGGCTGCGGCATTCCCCTTCTGCACGATGGCAAAATCTGGGCAAAGTTGAAAGTTGCAAGATTCCAGTCAAACAATTGTTCTTGCTTGGATAAATATCCTCAAATAAAAAAAAAATGTGAGTTAAAAAGGTAAGAAAATGGCCTTGGCAGATGACATATCAAAGAAGGATATTGTTAATGAAGCTAATTTTTTTGGAGGGGGTTGGTGACGGCTAAGAAATGAAAGCTTTGGTTGGAAATAGCTAAGTCTTAAAGCAAATCGAATGTGCAACAGAATCTTTTTAACAGCTGCTGAGTTTATGGCAACTAAGGGCTTTGAATGTATCACTGTAGAAATTGCTTTTATATCAGAATGATCAGGTGAGGAGCAGAGAGGTTATTTAGGTGTGCAGTTAAGGGGAAATCGGGGCTCCATTGTCTTTTCTGGATGCTTATGTAAATATCTCATTCTCTCCAAGCTGACCCTGGTTTGTTTTTGACATTTGCTGCTACTTTTTAGTACCATTTGCTGGTATCTGTGCTGATCTCATGCTGCCACATTGTAACCTTATATGACTTCAGTGTTGGTTAGAGAGCAACCAAGTAAAGATGACAGACTTTGTAAGTGTGTGACTTAGCAACCCAATTGTACAGTCATTTAGGAGGAGTGTTCAAATGAGTATTTATTTGCCTGCTAGACCCCTACTTTTGAATAGCAGCCTAGGTATTAGGTTAATGGATTTCAATGTGCACATTATGATTGTGGGAGCTTTCAAGTATCTTGTAGTTCAATTTATACTGAGTTTTTAATGTCAAAAATTTTTTAAATTTATGCCCATTATTTGGTTTAAGTCTACATTTACCTCAGAGTTTTATTATTCGTGTATCAGTGAAGAGATTGTAAAACGGCATGGTAATTTAAGCTAACCTATTCATTTGAAGAAGGTTAGTTTTGCAACCATAGGTGGACTTTTAGAAAAAGCAATGCATACAGCTCTTTGGGTCTGTATGAGACGGTTTTTTTTATGTGCGCAGGGAACTGTCTACAGTATGTACTGCATATTATACTTCCTAGTAATTATTTGATTAGATGTTAAGAAAATACTCAGAGCTTCCAAGCTCAGAGCTTCCGAGCACCCATGCATGTGGAGGGCTAGGATAAGATTTGATTTATAAACCAGGGACTTGAACCCTGGAATGCACCACTCCCCAGTGGGTAGACACAATGTGCCTTTCTAAAAAAGGTGATCCAAAATGAAATGAATGTTGGAGCTTTCCATATATGCCCATGCGTAGTCTGAGCAGTCCAGAGATGGGAAGTGAAATTTGTGTCTTCTATGGGAGTTGTGTTTTGGTTTTATTTTATTTTATTCTGTTGGAACAGGGTCTCACTTTGTTGCCCAGGCTGAGAGTGCAGTGGTGCTATCTCACCCCACTGCAGCCTCTGCCTCCTGGGCGCAAGTGATCCTTCTGCCTCAGTTTCACAAGCAGCCAGGACTACAGGCACACACCATGCCCGACTAAAAGATCTCACTATATTTTCCAGGCTGGGCTTAAATTCCTGGGCTCAAGCGTTCCTCTTGCCTCGGCCTCCCAAAGTGCTGAGATTATAGGGGCAAACCTTGGGAAACTTTTTAATGGTGGCTCATACTGAAGGCAGCTCCTTTCTCAGAGGACGAGCTGCTCTGCCCACTTGTACCCCCACTTCAGTGGAGTGTTAAGACCTATCTTTGGCGTGGATGGGAGGGCAGGCCCCGTCCCCATGCCCTGGCTTGCCTGGCGTGTGGCCCATGTGTCCTGGGGCTTCTGCATGTGATAGCTGCCTGATACCACCTGTGCTGGGTCCCCCAGGCTGAGGGGACCAAATAGCACTGGAAGGAGAGAGTTTACATGACGTTCTGTTATTGTGTCTGAAGGACCTTGGAAAACTTGGGATCAGTAACCTGGGACTCTGACTCTGGAGATCAAAAAGTTTCAGTGAACTACTTGGATGACCAGTTCAACTTTTGTTTTTTGGGGAGTGGTGGAGCAGGCCCTTCCAACAGTCAGGATGTTTGTGTATTTTTTTCATCATACAGAAATATTTTCCAGTGTAGAAACAAACCAAAACAAAATACCCGTCTATGCCATGCTATTTTAACTCTTTCGTAAGAGTAGAAAAACGCATTAACCTAAATGTAAAGCGCTAGGCCGAACTCGTCATTGGAATGTGAAATCTTGGCAGTACTTAGAGGAAACTCAATTGCTTGCCTTCAAAGGGCCAGGAAGTTGATTTAGAAAAAAATAAATTTGAGAGATTCCCAAATAGCGGCAAGGTGGAATGACTAAGAGAAAAATGAAGGTACAGACGGATCTTATTCCCAGTCGTAAATGGTGGTAAAATTGGCCAAATAAACCTCCCGAGGCAGAGCTCATTTGGCGTCTCTATTGCCCAGGGACTTCTGCAGATTCCCAGAGACCACAGCATGAAAGGCTGGCAGCCAGGGCTCGCCACTTTGAGTTCCTTTCCAGCCTCTCATCTCACTATGTCTTCTTTTCCTTGGGCATCCTGTGCCCCTGTCCTGAGGTCCTGAATACTGTACCCCGACCACGCTTGGAAGCATATAGGCCTTTGCTCTCACTGCAGCTCTGTCCAGTCGCTCACAGTCCCATCTTTACTTGGCAAGGCCCAACTTAAATTCTGCTTCCTCTGTGAAACCTTACCGATCTCCCCCTTCCATTGAAACGATTTCTTCATCCTTCATGTTCATTTAACCATTTCCTTGTCAATGATTACAGCACATATTTCATTGTATTAAGATTAGCTGTGTATCTCCTTAACTAACATGTAAGTGTATTACAGACAAGGGCCGTGGATGGATATCCTTTTGTGGGATTTGCCATACCTAGAACAATACTGTAATGGAATTGTTGGATTTAATTGAATTTTTAAAACCTTGTAAAGATATGCATTGTTGACCGGTCATCAAATGCTCATGTTCTTTGCGCAAAAGGAGTTTGTTGGCTACGGAGATTCCAAAGGCTGTGTCTGTCACAGCAGCAAGCATCTGGACCCATTCAGCCACTTACAGATGCCTCCAAACTTCCTGCTGTTTGGCATCGGCTAAGCACACGGAACAAACCAGGTGAATGGTTGATCCTTTTCATATTCATAGAATCATTAGATTTTAGAGCTGGAAGGGACCTCAGGGAACTAAATTCATATTATAGAGGAGAGAATTTTAAAACTGTCAAGTGACTTCTCCAAAGCGACAGAGTTCGTTATCGCCCCAGGTGTGTGGACTTAGCTTAGCTGGCAGGAGCTGTACGTGCTCCTGTCTGCGGAGCCTTCTTGGCATGGCCTTGGGTTCCGCTTAAGGCATCAGGGATCAGCTGGTGCTTTCTGCCCATGTCTGGCTTGCTTTCTATATGTAAACATCGTCATCCGACAACCGTTAACCACTCATATGGCTAAACGCTGATATCACTGGGACAGAATTAAAAACAAAAGCGGCCTGGGAGTTGAGCTCAGGGGAACCGGGAGCAAAGCTAACAATTCATTAGCCGTCGCTGAGGACACGGCAGCTGCTGAATTCAGTCAAGTTCAGACCCTTAAAAAGAGTGGAAAAAAGAAAGCACATGCCTCCAGCGCCTGGGCACCGCGTGCCGGGCCAGCTGGGCGCAGCACTGTGGCAAAAAGATCTCTTCATTTTCAGAAATCCGAGCCCCTGACCTTGCAGACGGGGAGGGGAATGTGGCTGCAACTTTACCGCATTTGGCGTTACGTTTTACCTCTGCCCGCACTTGTATCAGACACAGCTCCTGTGTGAAGTCCTTGAGGATCTGAGGAAAGAACTAGCCCTCCAAGCTGACATAGGAGCGAGCTGTCTCAGGAAAAATATGTGTGCGTGTGTGCGTGTGTGTGTGTGTAAAGGCTTGCATCTGAGGCTGACAGGCTTTTTCAGAGGAACTCTTGGTTTCTATGTAAATGTGTGCCTCTTCTTGCCCAGAGTTAGCCTGGTAAGGGAATAAAACGCAATTCAGGTTTCCGAGTTGGAAGACTGATTAATCTCTCTGCCAGTTACATATGGAAATAAATTAGTAAATGGTCCATCTGGGACTAAACTACTGCAGAGATGATAAATTATTGCCATCGTATATGTCGGTGTTGCCGAAGACTGAGTTGTGCTCACCAGGAGCTGCTAAAAGATAACCGGATGCTCTATCATGGTTAGAGGAATAAAAAAAAATTTTTTTTTTATTACAAGTAAAAGATTTACCTTGAAATGCTTCTTGGGAGAATGGTTTGGCTGATGCCAAGTTTGCTCCTTAGAACTGCTGTATCTGCAAATATTTAAATGGAGAATCTCAAGGGCATCAGAAACACATTGCTTTTATATTTTCAAAGGCCAGTAGGATAACCAGTGTTAATCAGTAGCCAAACGCCTCAATGAGGAAGATAATTTGGTACCTCTGTGTTGTATGGCACCTCCTGCTTTTCACAGCAACTTCATTTCTGTTTTCTTATTTAAATTTCCAAGAAGGTGGGGTAGGTCAGTGCCTCTTTTTCTTGATAGGTGAAAAACTGAGGTTGAAGGGGTTTAGTACCTTGTCCATAATGACTCAGAAAGGAATGGCAAAGCTGGCATGGGTAAGCAGAGACTGCCAGTTCTGAATTCAGCTTCATTTCAATCCGAGCCTTGGGGTGACATGAAAACCATTTTCAGTACCCCCTTCTTCACCTACCAACATCAGGAAATAAAACCTTCCATTTCCGTCCATTTTCTAGATGCAAAGCCATACTAACTTGATCATGAAAAGTATTTTTTCTTCTAGTTGGAGATGTTGAGTATTAATTTAACTTTTTTGGTGACTAAGTCATACCCCTCTCAACCTGAGTGACAGTATTTTTTTTTTTAAAGCTAAAACCAGAGATGTCCTCAGGGGCTGTCGAGGGTGGTAACATTTTGCCCCTTTGCAGAATGGCCTGAGGCGACTGTAACTTCCAGATTCTTGTACCTGCTTTAAAATTGTGTGTGTGCATTTTTCCTCCTGGACAAACCCTCTGCTGTTAATCCTTAAAGCAGTTGAGTTTCTTCCCTCTGGAAAATGCACTGCCAAAAGTACAGAAAAGTAAACTGGATGTGGAAATTTTTTTTTTTTTTTTTTTAGATAGGGCAGTGGCACGATCATGGCTCACTGTAACCTTGACCTCCCAAGTTCAGATGATCCTCCCTCCTCAGCCTCCCAGGTGGCTGGGACTACAGGCATTCACCATCACACCGATTCTTTTTTTTCTTTTGTATTTTTGTAGAGATGGGGCTTTGCCCTGTTACTCAGGCTGGTTTTGAACTCCTGAGCTCAAGTGATGGGCTCACCTCAGCCTCCCAAAGTTCTGGGGTTACAGGTGTGAGCCCCCATACCCAGCCCAGATATTAATTTCTAAACATAAGCCACTGGTGCCTGCTGGGTGGTCTTTAGATGAAGAAGAAGAGCCTGACCAACATGGCAAAACCCTGTCTCTACTAAAAATACAAAAACTAGCCCAGTGTAATGGCGGGCACCTGTGATCCCAGCTACTCTGGAGGGTGAGGCAGGAGAATCGCTTGAACTTGGGAGGCAGAGGTTGCAGTGAGCCGAGATCTCGGACCACTGCAGTCTACCCTAGGCAACAGAGAGAGACTCTGTCTCAAAAAGGAAAAAAAAAGAAGAAGAGCCCTTAGGTCTTACCTGTCTGCATTTGGAAGTAACCTTGTCTCACTCAGATCACCTTCAGGTTTCTCATGTATTAGCCAGACCTGGCTACCGCATGCCCCCAGATAGCCCTCATGCTTTGCAACCTCTGGGCCTTCTTTTCTGTTGCTGTCTGGTTTTTTGCTGTTGTTGTTAAAATCCTGCCCTAATCTCAAGGCCGTTATTATTGTCCTCATGATGCTTTCTTTTCATGGCATCCCCCACTCCTCACCCCAAACAGAAACAAATGTCTCCTTTGTCTGACACTCTCCAGCCGTTAGAAGAAATAACACGGTCTGCCAGTGTTTGAGTTGCTTGTGTACGTGTCTTTTTTTTTTTTTTTGAGATGGAGTTTCGTTCTTATTGCCTAGGCTGGAGTGCAGTGGCCGCGATTTTAGCTCGCTGTAATCTCTGCCCAGGTTTAAGTGATTCTCCTGCCTCAGCCTCCCAAGTAGCTGGGATTACAGGCAGCTGCCACCAGGCCTGGCTAATTTTTTTTTGTATTTTTAGTAGAGATGGGGTTTCACCATGTTGGCCAGGCTGGTCTCACACTCCTGACCTCAGATGATCTGCCCGCCCTGGCCTCCCAAAGTGCTGGGATTACAGCCGTGAGCTACCTGCCCTTGTGTAAGTGTCTTATTTTCCTTAGTGGACAATATGTTTCTTGAGGGCAGGTTCTTTATTGTCTCTGACTCTTCATCCCTCCCCAATCCCTAGCTTTATGCTTTGTCCTTAATAGGAGCTTAAACACAAAGTAGAGTAGCATGATTTTATTTTACAACAGAATGTCTTTGTATGGGTGGATAAATTAATGATCTAAGGTATATCAGAATCACGTGGAAGGCTTGTTAAAACACAGATTTCTGGGTCCTAATGCCATATTATATATTCTGACTCAGTAGATATTGGGTAAGGGCCAAGAATTTGCATTTCCAACAAACTCTCGGTCAGTGTTGATGCTGCTCTTCCAGGGCCAACAGTTTGGGAACCACCAATCTAATCAATATACTCCTGACATTCTCAGACTACAGCGCGTAGGTTAGTACCATTCTTTTCATTACAGAGTTCATTGATTTGTTATCCTTGAGACCCAGATTAAAAAGATATCCTCCATCAGAGGTTATTATGCAATCTGTCTCATGTACCAACTTTCCTATTTTGCAAGATTATTAGTTAACCATGGCCTGATAACTTGCAGCCCATTTAGGGAGGACGAGAGCCAGAGACATTTCATTTTATAACAACAAAATAGAGTCGTCGACTTTGCAGGCTGCCTACCTGGTCTGCCCATTGGATCAAGGCTGGTCTGTGGGGTGGAATGCCTGGAGCGCTTGTTGGGGCTCTGATGTTTTCCTTTATGTCGACAAGTGTTTCAGTAGCAGATGTAGTACATGAAATGATCTCACAAATGTCTCAGTGGCAGTTGTAGCAAAATAAAATCATCTCACATTGAGATGGCATGTATTTTCAAATTTCTGGATCTTTTTATGCCCCATGAGACAGTTTCAAAAACACTCCATCGTGAAAGATCAGGTCCTTTAATAATGATCCAAGAAATAAAAAGGTACTGTTACAATTGGCTTTTTCACTGAAGTGCGTCATTTTCTAGAGTCAGGCCAGAGATGACATCCATTGTGGTTGCGAGGGCTGTCTCTGCTTCTTCTGCTTAATTCTGACTTCTTACTGCTCCTCTCCAGCAGCCTCTAGAAGACCAGCATTCTCGTGATTATGGAGGCCCCTCTGTCCTTTCTGTGACGGGAGCAATGCTGACCTCGGTTTCCTGGACCCATTCTGACTCAGGTAATCACACTGCCTTCCCCAGCTCGCCATGCCTTACGTAGATTGCATTGAATAAATAAAATGCCGTCGCTATATTTAAATGCAAACGCCAAATTGATTATTTCTCCATCAACTGGTATCTTCCCCTGCTTCCCCCCAATCTTCTTAATGATCAGTTTATGCAGCTGATCAGACTTGACAATGTGGACAATCCAATTTAGGCATTAAGATGATTAAAAACATTGAATCACATCTTTATGTAAAATTCTGGTGCGAGTCGTAGAAATACAAAGCCACTGGAAGATTGCTGGAAATTTTCACATAGAAATTAGCTTCTGAATTATTTTTGTTGCCACAATCTCATGTTTTACTTTAATTGTGTTAATCTTTCTAATGTGCTTTTAGTTGAGTTCAATAAGTATTATTGAGTATCTGTTGTGTGTTCTTGGGACAGGTGGGGATGAAAAAGTGGGAGGCTGGCTCCTATCCTCAAGGAGCCCACAGTTGAGGCAAAGTTGACTCACTCATAAGAAAACGGCAAATGGGGCCGAGCATGGTGGCTCACGCCTGTAATCCCAGCACTTTGGGAGGCCAAGGCAGGCAGATCACTTGAGGTCAGGAGTTCAAGCCTGGGCAACATAGTGAAATCCTGTCTGTACAAAAAATACAAAAATTAGCTAGTCATGGTGGCACACACCTATAGACCTAGCCACTCTGGAGGCTGAGGTAGGAGAATCGCTTAAACCTGGGAGGTGGAGGTTGCAGTGAGCTGAGATCGTGCCACTGCTCTCTAGCCTGGGTGACAGAGTTAGACTCCATCTCAAAAAAAAAAAGGAAAAGAAAGAAAATGGCAGATGGTGGTGCTGAGCTCAGGGCCAGGGCTAGGCACCAGCAGTAGTTCCCTGGTTCAGGAAATGGAGAGGCTTTGAGGATTGGGACTGAAATGATTAGGGAGGATTCATGGGCCAGGGAGGGCCTCAGCTGGGCTTTGTTGCTGTGGAGCATTTGGCCAGGCAGAAGGAAAAGGGGTGGCATGGAGCCTTGAGGGGAAGACAGGCGTGAACCCACCGTGAAGCCCGGCAGGGAGGGCCTGACTGCCTCCATCAGAAGGTCTAGAGGACCTAGATCCTCTGCCCCACCCAGAGCCAGACTCCCCATCAGGGGTCCCTTAAGGATCCTGGAGTGGAGCCTCTTGGATAAACTCCACCTTCCCTTTGAAGAAGAGCTTTGGCTGGTGGTGTCCTGCTGGGGACAGTGGTTCCTGTTGCCCCACCCTGTCTTGGCCTCGGCTTTGCAAATCTTTTCTGCTTCTCTAGGCCTGTCCACACCCTGCCCTGCCTGTCTACCTGATTATTTCCTCCTCCCCCACACTTGCCATCCTCTTCTCCGAGCTCTGCCCGGCTTTGGGGGCTTGTCAGGGCCCTGGGATGAGCTCTGTGAGGTCAGTACCTGGTGATTCACAAGGGGCGATTCTGAGTAGTGGAGCTGCAGGGGGGGAGGCATAAGTTAATAAATTAACTCTGGGAGCGCATCCAGAGAGTTCTGAAAGCCAGAATTCAGGGAGGGTCCCAAGGGGGACGGCTACGGCTGCAGTCAGGGCTTGGGAACCAAGTGTCCTGATGAATTTGGGGATGGTGCAGTGGATCCTGTCCACCTCTTCCCCAGGCCTGCCCTTTGTTAAGCTGGTGGAAGCAGTGGTGGCTTTCACTGCCCTGGATTTTTGTTTGTTTTTTTAGACAGAGTCTGGCTCTGTCACCTAGGCTGGCATGCAGTGGCGCCATCTCAGCTCACTGCAACCTCTGCATCCCAGGTCCAAACCATTCTCCTGCCTCATCCTCCTGAGTAGCTGGAACTACAGACACCTGCCACCACACCTGACTAATTTTTGTATTTTTAGTAGAGATGGGGTTTCACCATGTTGGCCAGGCTGGTCTTGAACTCCTGACCTCAAGTGATCCACCTGCCTTGGCCTCCCAAAGTGCTGGGATTACAGGCGTGAGCCACCACATCTAAAGGTACTACTGAGAGTTGCCAGCTGAGACCCCCCTCACTGCCTGTCAGGCCCTGCCTGGCCACGCACCATCTGCCTTCCTGCACAAACTCAGGCCTTCTAGAATCATTGCCCAGGATCACCAGCCACCAGGAAGTGGAAGAACTAGAATAGCCATACTTGTGTTCTCCTCCCACTGTGGAAATTGCCTAAGAGATTGTTGCCACCCCTCCTAAGCCCAGGCCAGGGGTTGGTAAACCACAGTTGGCCCAGGGGCCAAGTACTGCCTGCTGCCTGTCTGTGTATTGACAATATGCTAAGAATGGTTTTCACATTTTTAAGTGGTTGGGAAAAATTAAAAGAAGAATAAAATTTTGTGCCTCATGAAATTTATATGGAATGCAAATTTCAGTGTCCCTAAATAAAATGTCATTGAAACAGAGCCATGTTTGTTCATTTCTGGATTATCCATGGCAGTTGTTTTCCTTACAATGGCAGAGTTAAATAAATGCAAGGAAACCATGAAGTATTTACCCTATGGTCTTTTATGGAAAAAGCGTGCCAGTTCCTGGCCTAGGCAATTGTGTGACATAAGTGTTTGAGAAATTTGATGTGTGGCGCTTTCTCCCCATTAAGAAAAGGAGTTGAAAGGATGAGTAGGATTAGAATAGGAAAGAGAGGAAGGGAGGGATTTTCTGGAGTGAGACAGCGAATTGGTCACACTCTAGTTGGATATTTCCATTCATCCCTTTAACTTAAAATAAAATCTAGATGCAACATGAGGCCATTTCATCTTAGGGTTGTCTGTAAGATGAGGCATCCAGACTTCTTGGATTAACCTAAATGTTGAAATAAATCAGCACCAAGTTAAAACAAACCTTGCATTTTGGAACTTTTTTCTTTTTACTTGGCTCTGGGTGTGAACGATTTTATTTTAAACCAAATAAATATTTTGTTTTAAATCAAGTAAGCTTTGAAGGCTCACCATGAGTAAGCTATGGCATTTAATCTTGGCAATGCTTTTTCCCAATCTGGTAGGATTTTATGATACTGTTGAATGAAAACTGTAGTAAAAGATGCGGGTTCTAATCTTACTAACTGACTGAGCCAGGGCAGGCAGGAGTATATTAGGGTAAAAAGTTCACCCCAGGCCGGGTGCAGTGGCTCATGCCTGCAATCCCAGCACTTTGGGAGGCTGAGGCGGGTGGATCACCTGAGGTCAGGAGTTCAAGACCAGCCTGGCCAACATGGTGAAACCCCATCTCTACAAAAATACAAAAATTAACCAGGCATGATGGCAGGTACCTGTAATCCCAGCTACTCAGGAGGCTGAGGCCGGAGAATTGCTTGAACCCAGGAGGCAGAGGTTGCAGTGAGCCAAGACCAGGCCATTGCACTCCAGCCTGGGCGACAGAGCGAGACTCTTGTCTAAAAAAAAAAAAATTAATTAAAAAAAAAAAAAGTACCTCCCATATCTCAGGGGCTTGGTATAACAAAAGCTTATTTCTCATTTGCTCGGGGTTAGACTGGGCCAGTTGTAGCTCTCTTGCATCCAGTATTTTGAAGTCCCAGGCCTCTTCCATCTTGTGATATCTACATCTCAAAACGTGGCTTCCTCGCTGCTGCAACATGTGAAGGAAAGAGTTGAGAATTTACACCCATTATATTTTCTTTTTTGAGACAGAGTCTCGTTCTATCACCCAGGCTGGAGTGCAATGGCATGATCTAGGCTCTTTGCAACCTCCGCCTCCCAGGTTCAAGTGATTCTCCTGCCTCAGCCTCCCAAGCAGCTGGGATTACAGGCATCTGCCACCACACCTGGCTAATTTTTGTATTTTTATTAGAGATGGGGTTTTGCCATGTTGGCCAGGCTGGTCTCAAACTTCTGGCCTCAAGTGATCCACTGGCCTCAGCCTCCCAAAGTGCTTGGATTATAGGCATGAGCCACCATGCCCAGCTTCATTTGTTTTTTTAGACGGTCTTGCTCTGTTTCCCCAGCTGAAGTGTAGTGGCATGATCATGGCTCACTGCAGCCTTGAACTCCAAGCCTCAAGAGATCCTCCTGTCCGAGCCTCCTGAGTAGCTGGGACTGTAGGCTGTAGTCTAGTTTTTAAAATTTTGTGTAGAGATGGGGTCTTGTTATGTTTTTCAGGCTGGTCTCAAACTTCTGGGCTTAAGCAGCCCTCCCACCTTGGCCTCCCAAAGTGCTGGGATTACAGGTGTGAGCAACGTGACCAGCTACACACACACTCTTAAGTGTTTAAGACTGGAGGTGACAGGCCATTGGTCAGGACTAGTCACATGACCCTGACTCTCTGGATGGAGGCCAGGAAGTATGGAGGCACTCATGGGATACTATCCCCACTGCTCAGCAATAGTGGGTTACTAAGGGAAAGTCTGTACTTTTTTGTGCCTTTGTTATTATTAAGGGGTAATTCAGTTCTACATTTTCCCACATTTTAAGAAAAGTTCAAATAAGGCATATGAAAGAACTTTAAAAGCAGTAACAAATTGTAAAATATGTCATATGTAATTGTAAGCAAAAAATAAATTTCTTTATTGAGTCTTGAATGGTCTGGGCTAGGGGCACAGTAGCCATACCAATCTTAATATGCCTGGGAGTGTTCTAGCATATGCCAGTTGACCCAATATAATTACCGTATAGTTTTCCCTTTCACACTCAGAAATATCATGGTTTAGACCATAAATGATATGATCACCCTAGCTTGACTCCACTGGTCATTCTTTAAGATTAACGTTAGCTACTGTTTATTGAACCTGTTGTAAGAATCAGACACTGTTCTCAGCTTTTTGCTGTGTTGCTTCATTTAATCCCCAAAATAAGCCTGCTACGTACATATGCATAATCTCTTCATTTTCAGATGAGGCAACAGAGATGCAGAAAGTTTTGAATTATTCACAGTCACATAGGTAGCAAGTGGTTGATTTGGTGTGTTTCGAATTTGTGTTTTTTTTTGTTTGTTTGTTTTTTGAGACGGAGTTTCGCTCTTGCTGTCCAGGCTGGAGTGCAATGGTACAGTCTTGGCCCACTGCAACCTCTGCCTCCTAGGTTCAAGCAATTCTGCCTCAGCTTCCTGAGTATCTGGGATTACAGACATGCACCACCACACCCAGCTAATTTTGTGTTTTTAGTAGAGAAGGGGTTTCTCCATGTTGATCAGGCTGGGAGTCCGTGTTTTTAGCCCTCCACGGGATTGCTTCACTCCCTGTTTTTGAGTATTGCACCCTTGACCTCATGGGGCCCCACTTCCCTGACAGTGGCGCTGGAATCTGTTCTGAGACCACATACTGGTAGAAAGTTACAGCCATGAGCCAGGAGTCCAGCCCTTTGTGACACCAATGAGAAGACAAGCTGGGAAGTCACGACGTCATTTTCCAGAGCCACCAACAGCAGGCATTGCTGACGTGGGTGTCTCCTGACTTCCCGTCCGGTCCCCAGCCACCACTCCCTACCCTGATGTTGACAAGTGCAGCTTGTTTTAAAACTGGGCACTACGTTCTACATGGAAAAGATTTTATTTTGAAATCTAGGGTGGAGTAAAACTCCAGCGAGTGAAGACTTGCCATGTGCTGTGCAGAGAATCCAAACAGGCCCCTTCCCAACCCAAAGAGCCAGGAGAAACTGAGGGCAGGGAGTTTATTTATACATTTGTTTATTTTAAAAAATAATAATAATAAAGCTTAATCACAATCAAAGACCAGTTTACGTGCAGAATATTATCAAACAAAAAGCCATCTACTTACGAGGCTGTATTGAAATTCCCCTGGTTCCTGGCCTTCCTAATCAGTGTTCAAAACCGTACCCACGAAATCAAAGGGAACAGCAGCTAAAAAATGAACCAAACGAAACACAGTCATCTATTGCATGGCTGGCTTCAAGAAACCCCCCAGAAAATTATATATATGGTTTCTTTTTTTTTTTTTTTTTTTTTTTTTTTTTTTTTTTTTTTTTTTTTTTTTTTAATATATATATATGGTTTCTAAACGTACAAAGAAAACTAAAGGAATTCCATTATGAAAGAAAAATTAGATGGAAATTTCTAATCCTGTCTCATAAACAATATGGGAATAACTTTAAAATATTCTGCTTTAAGCATGCATTTAATTTGTGTCCTGGGAACCAAATAATGTTGCCAAGATAAAACATTCTAATAATGATTTATGTAAATTTATTTGTACAAAGTAATGGTGTAGTTGCCTATAGCAAATTGCTTGGAATATGAAATGACATTTATGAGGTCTTTTTTTCCCCCCCACTGAATGAATACAATGGAGAAAATGAGAGACTCTGGAAAGGAAAAAAGAAATCCATGTTCAAATAGAGTCTGATGCCTCAAGACACAGAGCCAGCTGTCCAGGTTATAGGGTGTGACACACTCAAATCACCATGGATTCCTGTGATGTTCTCAAACCTTTTTTAAAAGATAGTTTTGCTTTTCTTGCCCAGGCTAGAGTGCAGTGGCACAGTCTCCAGTCACTGCAACCTCCACCTCCGGGTTGAAGTGATTCTCCTGCCTCAGCCTCCCAAGTAATTGAGATTTCAGGCACCTGCCACCATGCCTGGATAATTTTTATATTTTTAGTAGAGACAGGGGTTCACCATGTTGACCAGGCTGGTCTCAAACTCCTAACCTCAGGCAATCTGCCTGCCTCAGCCTCCCAAAGTGCTGGTATTACAGGCATGAGCCACTGCACCCAGCCTCTCAAACAATTTTTAAAGACAAGAGATTCTTTTATTTATTTTTTTTTGAGACAGAGTCTCGCTGTGTCACCCAGGCTGAAGTACAGTGGTGCGATCTCGGCTCACTGCAACCTCTGCCTCCCGGGTTCAAGCGATTCTCCTGCCTCAGCATCCCTAGTAGCTGGGACTACAGGCGTGTGCCACCATGCCTGGCTAATTTTTTGTATTTTTAGTAGAGACACGGTTTCACCGTGTTAGCCAGGATGGTCTTCATCCCCTGACCTCGTGATCGCCCGCCTCTTAGGAGGCTAGAATCCTATATTTTAGTGATCATAAAGTGCTCAGACACCTGAGCTTTTTCACGATAGCCAGTGACAAATTCCTTATTCTTACAGCCCTAGTAAGATGCTTATAACATGGGATGCAAATAGGCCACATATAGTTAAAAATTGAGCAATTAATCTCAGTTTCTTGTTACTTAATACCAAGGAAAGTTATGCTTGAGTCATAAATGGAGCCTGAATATTAAAACGCAAGACAAAAACTTTCCCAAGGATTGATTCATAGACCTGTTAGGCATTTTCCCATTGGCTGCCCAGTTAGCACCTTTGATCATGGCTCTAGGCGTTCCCCAGAAGCAGCTAATTAAATGGAAATCCCCATAT
>NW_016107349.1:9277641-9287040 GCF_001604975.1 Cebus imitator | reverse complement strand
CCTCAGTAGCTGGGATTACAGGCACACGCCACCATGCCCAGCTAATGTTTTATATTTTTAGTAGAGACGGGGTTTCACCATGTTGACCAGGATGGTCTCGATCTCCTGACCTCGTGATCCACCTGCCTCGGCCTCCCAAAGTGCTGGGATTACAGGCTTGAGCCACTGCACCCGGCCCGAATTTTTCATAACCTGTCCTATTGGAAAGGTCTGATGTTAACATCTCAGTTGTAGAAGGCATTTAATGTTTTTCAGAAAGTACTTGTACTATCCCAGTTGGTTGTTACAGTCATTTCTGTGAGGTAGGTAAGATTTTGTCTTCTGAATACAGAGAAACTAAGGACCACAGAGATCACAGAGAAAGACATCTGCAGAATGGGAGGACAGCTTGACACCAGAGTTCATCCCACCGCCACCACTGACTACAGCCCTGGGATTCGGGAGAGCTTGCTTTATTTAAAGCAAGTTGAGAGTTTTGGCCCATCATAAGCCATTTTGGAATTGCACTAACTATCCTGAGAGAAATGGGTTTGTCTAATCTAGCAGAATGACTTTGCAATAGGATCCTTTGCTGCAGTGGTGCCAAGGCCTGGGGGCTGAAGTGAGGGCTCCCGAGAGAGGGTATAAAGGCTGAACAGGCTTTCAAACTGAATGAAAACAATGCAGGCTTCCAGGAAAGAGGACTGGCCTGGGTTTTCAGCAGCTCCAGTTAAAGTGTATGTACCTTAAAAGCTGTAGCTTTTTCACAATAGGGTGGGGGTTTTTTTTGTTTGTTTTTGTTTTTGTTTTTGAGATGGAGTTTCGCTTTTGTTGCCCAGGCTGCAGTGCAACCTCTGCCTCCCGGGTTCAAGCAGTTCTCCTGCCTCAGCCTCCCGAGTAGCTGGGATTACAGGCATGTGCCACCACGCCCGGCTAATTTTTTGTATTTTTAGTAGAGATGGGGTTCCTCCATGTTGGTCAGGCTGGTCTCGAACTCCCGACCCCAGGTGATCTGCCTGCCTCGGCCTCCCAAAGTATTGGGATTACAGAAGTGAGCCACCGCACCTGGCAGTAAGGTGGGTTTTAATGAAGGAGCCCAGGCTTCGCAGGCTGAGGCAGTGGATGCGAGGGTGAGACTTAGCCACAGTTTCAGCTCCCAGTCCTTCCTCTTTCCAGCTGCATGACTTAGAATGGGATTTCTGAGAAGTGCATTCTGAGAAAATAATGTAAGCTATCTGAACCTCCATTTCCCCATCTGTAAAATGGGGATAAGAATATTTATCTTGTAGAGGTGTTGTGGTAATTTTTTTTTTTTTTCAGATAGAGTCTCACTCTCTCGCGCAGGCTGGTGTACAGTGATGCAGTGTTGGCTCACTGCAACCTCCGCCTCCTGGGTTCAAACAATTCTCGTGCCTCAGCCTCCTGAGTAGCTGGGATTACAGGCATGCGCAACCATGCGCAGCTAATTTTTGTATTTTTAGTAGAGATGGGGTTTCACCATGTTGGCCTGGCTGGTCTCGAACTCCTGATCTCAAGTGATCTGCCTGTCTCAGCCTCCCAAAGTGCTGGAATTATACATGTGAGCCACCATGCCCAGCTGGTGTTGTGGTAATTAAATAAAATCATTCTCATAAAGTACTTGACCCAGCACTTAGAAGACAGGAAACACTCATTCTGTGGCAGCTCTTAAAATTACTATTACAGTTGTTATTACCCAAGAATGTATGATCCTGACTGATAATTAGAAGTGCGATTTAAGTATATATTTTATTTAAGTAAGAGTTAATCTAAGGCCGGGCGCGGTGGCTCAAGCCTGTAATCCCAGCACTTTGGGAGGCCGAGGCGGGTGGATCACGAGGTCAAGAGATCGAGACCATCCTGGTCAACACGGTGAAACCTCGTCTCTACTAAAAATACAAAACATTAGCTGGGCATGGTGGCGCGCGCCTGTAATCCCAGCTACTCAGGAAGCTGAGACAGGAGAATTGCCTGAACCCAGGAGGCGGAGGTTGCGGTGAGCCGAGATCGCGCCATTGCACTCCAGCCTGGGTAACGAGCGAAACTCCGTCCCAAAAAAAAAAAAAAAAAAAAAAAAAAAAGAGTTAATCTAAAAGATTTCTAAATCGGTTGTTTTTGTGTTCCAAAAGATAAGATGAATATGAGAATTCAGCTCTTGTTTATGTTAGTCCATTCTTGCACTGCTATAAAGAAACACCTGAGACTGGATAATTTATAAAAAGAGAGATTGAACTGGCTCTCCCTTCTGCAGGCTGTACAGGAGCCAAAGTGGCATCTGCTTCTGAGGAGGCCTCAGGAAGCCTCCAATCATGGCAGAAGGCAAGCGGGGGCAGGCATGTCACATGGGGCGAATGGGAGCAAGAGGGGAGGGAAGGGGCTACACACTTTTAAACAACTAGATGTTATGTGAACTCAGAGCAAGAAGACACTTATTATCAAGGGGATGGCCCAACCCACTCATGAGGAATCCTCCCCCATGACCCAGGCACCTCCACTAGGCCCCATCTCCAGCACCGGCAATTACATTTCAACGTGAGATTTGGGTGGGGACAAATATCCAAACTGTATCAGCATTGAAGGCCTTATGGAAGCTCTTGGTATAACCTGTGAGGGGTCATGAGGCCAGACACAGTCTCCTCTCAAGGGATAAAGGACTTCGGTTATTTTGTTTGTTTTTGTTTTATTTTCTTCCATTGTTCTCATCCACATTGTCAGGATTGCACTAAAAAATTGACTAGATGCCTGCTTACACATGGCAAATAGGCATCGTGCTGGCCACTTTAATATACATGGTCTTTGTCTTCCAAGAATTCAGAAATTAAGCTGGTCTAAATCCTTATTTGTTGCTGAAAGCCCTGGGTTTCAGCTGGGTTCAGCTGGGTTGCTGAAGGCTCTGGCCCAGAGCCTTCAAGTGGGTTCCTTCAGGCCAGTCATCCTGGCTGGCTGAGGCTATTCTCAAGACAAAGACATGGAAAGTCTTTGCCCCTTGGCTGCTCTGCCCGAGGAAGGAGGCCTTGGCACTCTTTGCAGCTGTGTTCTTGACTGTTGCAGGTCAGGCCCCCAGGCTGAAAGTGGGAATGCCCCTTTTAGTTAGAATTCATTTCCTTTAGAAGCACATAGACTGCTTTCTTATCAAGGGTTGAAGTGAATCCTGTGGAGAAAGTGTTGATTTCTTTTTATAAGATGGCTTTCTAACACCCTGGAAAGATGTTTCATAGAAATTCTCTGAAGGAAGATAGGAAGATAAGGAAGTGTAAAACATTCTCAAGTGAAAGGAGAAATAAGAAACACTTCTGAGATCAGGGATCCGGTCTGGTCTATTTCAGCAGTCTCTGGACCCTAGGGAGTCTCTGTGTGGGAGGCAAAGGGAATTCCGAGGTGCTGTGCTTGGGCTTAGTCTAAGGGGATGGAGGACACAGATATGCACAAGTGGGTATTCAAATGTGAACTTTTCCCCGATCTGAGGCAAAATGAGAAAAATAAGCTCAAGATAGTGAGTTCAGTATCCTTACTTGGCAAAACAAAAAGTTGGCCATGTATGCCTGTCCCCGAAACTATTTTTGAAATTTTATTGCTGTGTGAAATCCAGATCCCAGAGCCTCCTTGTCTGGGGTTCTCTTGCCCCTTTTCCTGGGTATCATTCTTACCTCCTCTATTCTCCCTCCTGGTGCCTTACTACCATTTACTGCAAGTCTGAAGACAGTGGTTTATCCTTCTTATTAAAAAGAAGATTAGCAAGTGTTAAAGATATACCAGCAATGAAGACTTTTTTCCTGGTTTAAGCTGGGGGGTGGCGGGGATAGCATTTGAAAAGATAAGCAGGCATCTGTCTGTAGCACTCTAGGTCACCCCAGTTTATCTTCTGGTGGAAATGTGGCGGACCCAACCCCTGCGAAGGCAGAGGGTGAGCGGTGACTCTTAATCACCACGGAAAATACGATGCTGTGCTGTTCCCCTGTAGTGGGTACGTTTATGTGTCCATGTTGATTTCTCTCTCACTCTGCTGTGTGCATATGAACTCCCAAAATGGGTATTTGAGCATTAACCAGAGATCAAGTCATTTGAGCCCAACTCTGCTCAAAGCTCTAGCTCCCTCAGCGGTCGTGTCAATGCAGTACATGTGAGAGCATTTTGTTTTAATTGGGTAAAATTCAGCTCAGAGGAACAGTTGGGGTCCAAGCAGGGTCATCGGCCAGGGAGTCTGAGGAGGAAGGGCTGTTTTGAAGTTGGGACCTCTTGAAAGAGAATGGCATTCAAATTAGCCCAGTCAGTATGACAGATGTGTCAGCTCATGGTGAAGGAGGGGAGAGGTTTGGAAGGGGCATTATTTCACCCCAAAAGTGCAGTCAGATGGCCTCTGAATAACTTTTTTTTTTTTTTTTTTTTTTGAGATGGAGTCTCACTCTGCCACCAAGGCTGGAATGCAGTGGTGTAATCTCCGCGCACTGCAACCTCTGCCTCCCATGTTCAAGTGATTCTCCTGCCTCAGCCTCCTGAGTAGCTGGGACCACAGGCGTGTGCCACCATGCCTGGCTTATTTGTATTTTTAGAAGAGATGGGGTTTCACTATATTGGTCAGGCTGGTCTTGAGCTCCTGAACTTGTCATCCTCCTACCTTGGCCTCCCAAAGTGCTGGGATTACAGGCATGAGCCACCGCGCCCCGCTAACAGCCAGACTTTCAGCTAACACTAGGACTCTAGTATGAAAGGTGTGTGTTTGTGAGACGCACATGTCTGGGAGCAAGAAGTTTAAGCCCGTTCCCTGCATTTAGTCCTTCTGGAAGCTGATGAGACTGAATTGCCTGTGCTTACGCCTCCCACGGCACCCCCACCCCGAATACCACAGGGTGTCTTTATCTCACAGTGATACATAGCTTTCCAGGTGAACAAAAAGAGGCAGGAAATTGGTCATAGCAGCTACCAAGAGGTCCACATTACCCGTCTGTTCAAGTTTAATAGATTTTCCCTGTGTTGTTGGATCTGGTATATTGACATATTCTCTCCTGGATCAGTCTTGGATAAACTGGTAGAGAATCGGGCAGTACTAAGTTCTGTTTGAGGACTGTGTGATTCTACAGTATCCCATCGGGGCCCTATAAGGTACATAAGGAAATGAACAGCCTGCTGGCTGCTGTTTTACAGACTGGCACGAGGCTGTGTCGTAGATCGTTACGTGCTTGATAACTATGTTGTTTTACTTTTAAATGTTTATTTTTTTTTCTTTGAGATAGGGTCTCACTGTGCTGCCCTGGCTGGAGTGCTGTGTTGCAGTCATAACCCACTGCAGCCTTGAGCTCCTGGGCTCAAGTGAACCTCCCACTTCAGCCTCCCAAGTAGCTGGGGCTACAAACACGTGCAATCATGCCCAGGTAATATTTTAATTTTTGCAGAGATGAGGTCTCCCTAGGTTGTCCACGCTGACCTTGAACTCCTGAGCTCAAGTGATGCTCCCACCTCAGCCTCCCAGTGTGCTAGAAATACAGACCTGAGCCACTGCTCCTGGCAGTGATGCCCTGCTATTCTGACTACTACTTCTAACTAGGGATGGCCTATTATTACCACAGCATTTGATTTACTTCTTTACATGAAAGTAACTGCAACATTATAGTTAGTTACAATAAGCTATTGTTTTTTGTGTTTATTTTTGAATCGGAGTTTCACTCTTGTTGCTCAGGCTGGAGTGCAATGGCACCATCTTGGCTCACCACAACCTCTGCCTCCCTGGTTCAAGCAATTCTCCTGCCTCAGCCTCCCAAGATCGGGATTACAGGCTTATGCCACCACCCCTGGCTAATTTTGTATTTTTAGTAGAGGTGGGGTTTCTCCATGTTGGTCAGGCTGGTCTTGAACTCCTGACCTCAGGTGATCCACCTGCCTTGGCCTCCCAAAGTGCTGTGATTACATGTGTGGGCCACCATGCCCGGCTTCTATTGTTTTATATATAGGTCTATTCATGGAATGCATATGTATAAGGAAATATATATGTCTATATGTATGACTGTGTATAAATAAACGGTGTCATTTGATTCTGGGACACTTTATAGTATTTGTTGTTTCCTTAAGATATGGAAACATCTAAATTACCACCATTAGAACTGGTTCCACTTTTATATCATTCAGTCCCCACTTCTTTTCTTGGCTTTTCTACCCTAGGCATACAAGTAGCCTCTGGATGTCTGTGTGTTCAACTAAACAAAAATGTCAACAAGCTACTATTTATTTTATTAAACAGCTTGAGCAGAGATGCTTGGTCTGATTGCCGCAAATTGTTAGCTTATCACTGAACTGTCCTGACGATTCTTATTATTCAATTTGCATTGCTTACAATAATAATTATTACTCCATAAAAGAGCATGATGCTTTTATTTGTACAGTTCTTTCATTAATAATTTAATTGACGGCCGGGTGCGGTGGCTTACGCCTGTAATCCGAGCACTTTGGGAGGCCAAGGCGGATGGATCACCTGAGGTCAGGAGTTCAAGACCAGCCTGGCCAACATGGTGAAACCCCCTCTCTTAAAAAATAATAATAATAATAATAATAATTTAATTGACTATTATAACCAAATGGTTCTGCTACACATACATCAAAGTACTTATAGATTGGCCCTCGGCATGTTGGAATCTCAGAATGTAGGTGTAAATTACAAGGCTTGGGGTGAGGATGTGGTGGCAGGCAGGTCCTTTGGCCTTGACAGCCAATTGGTTGGTTGTGTCTTTCCCCCCCTATTTATTTCCAAGCATTTTATTGATTCACCAGCAGTGACTCTGATCTGGGTTTTTTTAAACAGTTTAAGAAATGACATCATGGTATAGTTATTTTGGCCATTAAAATGGCTAGATTGGTTCTGATTTATAAGTGAAAAAAGTAATGATGGCTAAAACAGTAAATCTGACCTCAGATGGGGAAATCAGTAGGTTTGTGTAAACAGCATCTGTGTCTGTAGAGTCTGTTTTGTCGCAGTGATGAAGATGTTATCAGTCACAGCTTAGCGAACTTTCTTAGACTGCATTGCAACTGTGTAAGACATATGTGTTTTGATATATTTTGCTACGGAAAAACTTAATTTGTGGATTTCTTTTTAGTGTAAGAGAATACTACAAATTTTGTTCTAAATTTACGTTTTGTATATTAAATAAAATGATGAATTGAAATGTGCCTTTGGAGAAATGAGATAATGGTGTTGAACTGGACTCGTGTGTGTGTCAACCCATGGTGACGTTCAAAGAACATCTGGAGTTTTAAAACTCTGGATTTAACGGGGAAAATAATTCTCATTTGGCAGCCCATCCTGACATCTACAATGGTGAATGTCGCTGTTGGTCAAGAGTGTCATAGAGGCCAAGTGTGGTGGCTTGTGCCTGTAATCCCAGCATTTTGGAAGGCCAAGGCAGGAGGATCGCTTGAGTCCAGGAGCTTGAGACTGGCCTGGACAACATAGGAAGACCCTATCTCTACAAAAAAAGTATCCAGGTGTGATGGTATGTGCCTGTGGTCCCAGCTACTTTCGAGGCAGAAGTGTGAGAACCACATAGAGGTTCGGTTGAGCACATAAGTTCGAGGCTGCAGATAGCCGCGATCATGCCACTGTGCTCCAACTTGGGCAAAAAAATAAAAAGAGTGTTGTGGAGTAAATCTTCCATATCAGAAATTGGAATTTATTAAAATGATCACCTTCTCCTCCGTTGGTGGGTGATGCATTTGGAGCAGGTTTTATTATCTGACCTTTGCCCCTGGGAATGCGTTTGCTGGGTTCAGAAAAGGAATTGGGGGTAAATTAACCTCACAGAGGGGTTATGGTAATTGTTTGAGAGCTCAGCTTTATAATTTACCTTTTAGAAAGAAGCCTAGCATCTAATAATTAAAAATTATGTCTACAACTATAATGACCATCAGGGTTCCTAGTACTGTGTACTGTATGGATGTACAATCTATCTTAATGCAATTAAACACTTGACAATTACCAATTTGGAAGAAGAAGTTCACTTCTGGGTGGCTAAGTTGTGGACATGTACCACTCAGAGTTGGCTGGGTTATGGGGTAACAGACAAACCCTAAAACTCAGTGGCATAAAAATAAGTTAGTTTCTTTTCTTTTCTTTTTTTTTGAGACGGAGTCTCACTGTCACTCAGGCTAGAGTACAGTGGCATGATCTCAGCTCACTGCGACCTCCACTTCCCAAGTTCAAGTGATTCTCCTCCTTCAGCCTCCCGAGTAGCCAGGATTACAGGTATATGCCACCATGCCCAGCTAATTTTTGTGTTTTTAGTAGAGACGGGTTTTTGCCATGTCGGCCAGGCTGGTCTCGAACTCCTGACCTCAGGTGATCCCCTTGCCTTGACCTCTCAAAGTGCTGAGATTACAGGCATGAGCCACCATGCCTGGCCGGAGGTTTCTTTTCTTGCTCATTCTACATTTCTGTCGAAGACTGATGAGGACTGTTCCATGTCATCTTTTTCCCATTCCTGGATTGAAGCTGATGGGACATTCCTCATCACCATTACTGAGGGAAAGGGGAAAGTGGTGAAGCAGGCGCTGGTTCCTAAAGTTGTCCAGTAGTGACACGTGTCATGCTCACATTTTATTGGTCAAGCTGACCACCCCTAACTTCAGGCAGGCAGGGGAGTGTAATACAACTGTGTACTTGAAGGAGAGAGGGCTGAAGTATTTATAAATGGCCTTGTGATGTCTGTAGTATGTGTCTTCAGCATTGTAGATAGAACTCCAGAGACCTAGCTCAACTGGAGCCAGATAATTTTTTTTTAAGTCTTTTTTTGAGACAAGGTCTTGCTCTGTCTCCCAGGCTGGAGTACAGCGATGTGGTCACGGCTCACTGCAACCTCAGCCTCCTAGGCTCAAGTGATCCTCCCACCTTGGCCTCCTGTGTAGTTGGGACTACAGGTGCATGCCACCACACCTGGCTAATTAAAAGAAATTTTAGAGACAGGTCTTGCTATGTTGTCCAGGCTGGTATTGAACTCCTGGGCTCAAGTGATCCATCCACCGTGGCCTCCCAAAGTGGTGGGACATCAGGCATGAGCCACACCACAGCCGGCCCAAGAGAATTCTTTACATCCTCCTGAGGAAAATGGATTCAGTTCTTCAGTATTATCCTTTCTAGGTTCTGAACCACGAGGGGCTCAGCAGTATACGTAGGTCCCTATAATCTCTCTTTTGCTCAAAATGATAAGTCACTCAAGCAAACATTCTGCACACTTGCTATGTGTGTGCAGCGTCACATGGAAACCTGCAGTCTTCTGCCTCCTGGCCAACCAGAGGGCCACTTTCCCTGCAAGCTCCACCTCCCGGGTTCAACCAATTCTCCTGCCTCAGCCTCGTGAGTATCTGGAACTACAGGCACACGCCACTATGCCAGGCTAATTTTTTTTTTTTTTTTTGAGA
>NW_016107349.1:9269729-9277386 GCF_001604975.1 Cebus imitator | reverse complement strand
GACCAGGATGGTCTCGATCTCTTGACCTCGTGATCCATCCGCCTCGGCCTCCCAAAGTGCTGGGATTACAGGCATGAGCCACCGCACCCGGCCCAGGCTAATTTTTTATATTTTATAGAGATGGGGTTTCACTGCATTGCTCAGGCTGGTCTCGAACTCCTGAGCTCAGGCAATCCACCCGCCTCGGCCTCCCAAAGTGCTAGGATTATAGGAGTAAGCCACCACACCCCACAGAGGGCCACTTTCATGCTCCTCCTAGACAGAAACCTAAAGTGACCTCAGGGCCTTAGCTTCCCCTTCTGGATGTTCACTGTGGACTGTCCCAGTGGCTTTTTTGTTTCTTTTGAGACAGAGTCTTGCTCTGTCACCAGGCTAGGGTGCAGTGGTACAATCTCGACTCACTACAACCTTTGCCTCCGTAGTTCAAGCGATTCTCCTATCTCAGCCTGCCCAGTAGCTACGACTACATGCACACGCCACCACGTCCAGCTAATGTTTGTATTTTAGTAGAGATGGGGTTTCACCGTGTTGGCCAGGATGGTCTCAATCTCTTCACCTTGCGATCCGCCCGCCTCAGCCTCCCAAAGAGCTGGGATCACAGGTGTGAGCCACTGCACCCGGCCTTGTCCCTGTGTTTTAGGTGTTTATATTTCATTTCTCCTAGTGGGTATCTGCATGTTTCTCCTTACAAGGACAAAGCCCAGTTGGGTCGGACATTGGTCTGTGCTTACTGCTGACTAGTAGAGAAGGTCTCTCTCCCTCATGAAGGTCAGGGAAGCTTCTGCTTTCCTGGACTCGGTTCTCTGTTCATTTAGGTTAGCTCTACTGGGCTGCTCCAGTAGCCTCCCTGCTTGGCGAGGAATACCTGTGTCTGTGCTCGGCTTGTTAGCATAATGCTTTCCATGGGGGCCTTAGTTATGTTCTTTAAGGCCCCAAAAGAAATTTATGTCCACATAGGAGAGGTTTACTTGGCCGGCAAATTCAGCTATGTGGGATATAGCCAGGAGTTGGGTAGGAACAAAAAGTATCTTAGAGAGAAAAACAGTTATCTCCAAATCCATGCACTAAATTTTAAGTAGATTGCTGGTTTTGTGTTCTCATTGCAGCCACATTTCCTAATTAACTTGGTTTTCTGATCCTCTTTTATAGATGAGAAAACTGAGGCACAAAGAGGCTAAATAATTTGCCTAAAGTCTCAAAGCGATGAGTAGTACAGGCTCTCGTGACTCTGGACTCAGCAGGATAATCGGTGTTTACGGCAGTGGCAGTGAGATAAGGAAAAGGGTACAACTGCATTTAATGCTCTTTTTTTTTTTTTTTAGAAAGTCGGAGAGAAATATGTAATAATTGTAGGCTGATTCCCTTCAAAATAGCCAGTTTTGTTTTCTAATTCTAATGTGTGATGAGTATCAGTTGGCTGAGACATTCCACTAAGTAGAACAGAGCTTCCAGACTCTGCCAAACGAATGAGGATCTGCTGAACATCTAGTTTAGCTGGTGTATAAATAGACGCTTATGAAATACTTTTTTGCCCAATCCAGATGAAACCACGACTCAGTCTGTGTTATGATGATCAGCTTGGTTCTGGTCTGCTTGGGTGGGAGGTGGACGGCTTCAGGAATATCTCAAAACAGGGGCAGGCCCTGCCTGCACGACTGAGGCTGGTTGCCTCTTAAAGAAACACACCTGTATGGAAGCCACTGGCAACCAACCTGCTGCCATTCACCAGGATCCTCCGTGTGTGTTGCATTTTCCAGTTTTCAAAGCATATACGTGTGCATGGAACAATCCTACATGTTAGGCAAGGCAGGAGCCTTTTCTATCCTTAGGATGAAGACAGTGAAACTTAGCGGTATTTACCCAAAGACACAGCACCAGGGAGTAGCAGACCCCATCAACTAGACCTCTTTCTGCCTCCCCTAATGCTGGTCCATCAGCTCCTGTGCCATTCAGCCATTGGGGCAAAGCACCTAGAGAGCGATCAAAACACACCCTTTCCCTACTCCAAGGAGCTTTGTTTCCCAGTTAAAGAAGTCCAGGTCCACAGAGGAGGTGGAGAAAGAAAGCGAAGGCCTAGTCACAACATGAACTCTCTGCTCTGAGACAACAGACACTTGAGATAACAGGAATAAGAGAAAAACACCCTTGAACCTCAGGCAGTGTGGAGACAAGGCTTTCCTTATCTTCTGGCTGCAGGCGGCAACCTTCAGTTGGAGAAGCCCCTCAACCCTGCTTGTTGGACCAAGGACGGAGCTGAAACTTCTGCATTCCTTGGGATTGCTGGTCACCCTAACCCAACTGGATGTGCCCTGGAGAGGGGAAGAGGCAGGGGTTGGCTGGTGGCTGTCACAAACGCCTCTTGGTGCTGTGGGTCTGGCCATTTTTATTTATTTATTATTTTTTTTAGATAGAGTCTCGCTCTGTCACCCAAGCTGGAGTGCAGTGGCACAATCTTGGCTCATTACAACCTCTGCCTCCTGGGTTCAAGAGATTCTCCTGCCTCAGCCTCCTGAGTTGCTGGGATTACAGGTGCCCGCCACCACTTTGGCTAATTTTTGTATTTTTAGTGGAGTCGGGGTTTCACCATCTTGGCCAGGATGATCTCAATCTCCTGACCTCATGATCCGCCCTCCTTGGCCTCCCAAAGTGCTGGGATTGCAGACGTGAGCCACTGCACCTGGCTAAGTTTTGTATTTTTGGTAGAGACGGGGTTTCACCACATTGGCCAGGCTGGTCTTGAACGCCTGACCTCAGTGATCCACCTGCCTCGGCCTCCCAAAGTGCTGGGATTACAGGAGTAAGCCACCGGGCCTGGCCTGTAAACCAAACATCTTGGCTTCAGAATTTTGCTTATTGACTTAAGTACAAAAAAAGCAAGTTGCAGGAAAATGGGATCATATATATATATACATATATATATATACACATATACATATATATGTATATATATGGGATATATATGTATAAATGGGATCATTTATATATATGTGTGTATATATATATATATATATATAAAATCATGTAGATGTGTATATATATGTGCATGTATATATATGCTCTTATTTTAATCATTATGTTTGGCCAGATCCACAAGAAAAAAGTAGGAAGGATTGGGGGTTCAGGGCAGTAAAAAAATGCCAGGAGTGGTAGCTCATGCCTGTAATCCCAGCACTTTGTGAGGCTGAGGTGGGAGGATGGATTGAGGCCAGAAGTTTGAGCCCAGTCTGAGTAGCATAGTGAGACCTCATCTCTACAACAGGGGAAGAAAACAAAAAGGAAGAAGAATTAGCTGGGGACTTAATGGCACATATCAGAGTCTCAGCTACTTGGGAGGCTAAGGAGGGAGGACTGCCTAAGCTTGAGTCCAGGAGTTTGAGGCTGAAGAGAGCTTTGACTGCACCACTGCACTGCAGCTGGGCAACAGAGTGAGACCCCATATGTTAAAAAAAAAAAAAATGCACCAAGGGAAAAAAAAACGGCAGGAGGGAATGAAATGTTTTACTCTAATTTTCTTCCTTGCTGTGCTGTTTTGACTTTTTTATTTAAGGACATGTTTATCACTTAAAAACAAACAAACAAACAAAAAAACATGTATGGTCAGGCACAGTGGCTCACACCTGTAACGCCAGCACTTTGGGAAGTGGAGGTGGGCAGATCATGAGGTCAAGGAGTTTGAAACCAGCCTGGCCAATATGGTGAAACCTCGTCTCTCCTAAAAGTAGAAAAATTAGCCAGGCATGCTGGCGCATGCTTGTAGTCCAGTTACTAGGAAGGCTGAGGCACAAGAATCACTTGAACCCAGGAGGCAGAGGTTCCAGTGAGCTGAGATCTTTCCACTGCGCTCCACCCCACTGCACTCTACCCTGGGCAACAAAGTGAGACTCTGTCTCCAAAAAAAAAAAAACCCCAAAAAAACAAAAACTGTTACATGGGGCTAATCTGCTTATGTTGGGGATTAGGTGGACCATTTAAATTTTCTTTAAATTTTTTGGTATTTAAAAAATATCTCATCAATAATTGTATTTTAAAGTGAAACAGCTGGGCATAACTCTCTCCAAGAACTCCTCCCAGATTAGAAATTTCTCATGTACCCAGCCCCTTTTCTACAACATGTAATGAAGCCATGTTTCCCGCCCACAAGGCTCTCACAGAGTTAGAGCAGGTGGTGGTGGGTGGTGACACGCACCCCAGAACAGGTGAAGTTATGGAATAACACCAGTTTCTGCTGGACGTGGGCTTGTCTTGCAGGACGAGCCCTCACTTTCTTCCCCAGCAGAGAGCTGTGTCTGCGTCCGGGTGGTGAGAGCCACTGTGAGAAGCGGGTGTGACGTGCGGCTGCCTGTGCTTGGGAGTCCCGGGCAGGCTCCTGGCAGGCTCCGTCCCGGACTGGATCTGAGTTCATGATTATTACCATCGCCAGCAGTGATGGGTCGCAGCAACGAGAGCTAACGCTGCTTTTGTGCCAGGCACTGTGATCACCTCTTCATGTGCAGACACTGTGGCTACTGTTTCTCTCTCCATTCCATAGATGAGGATTCAGATGATCTCCCTGTCTTCTGCCTTAGTTTTTCAGTAATGGAAGCAGTGTGCCCCCACCATGCCATAGGCCCCAGGGGATCCGTGTGGTGACTGGAACAGTAATTGAAATGAGAAAACCTTCAAGAGAAACGTACAACTCAAAGGGAGTGGTACAGGTCCTTGGTCAGCTGCCCCAAGCCCCATGTAATTCTCTGCAGGGCCAAGGGGGTTGCCTCAGTTAGGAAGGCCTTGTAGCCTGCGGTTCCTGGCGAGAGTCTGTTCGCACCTCCCTTGCAGCACTTCCTGCGTTGTAACCGCTGCTGCAGGTGGTGTGCGTCACTAGGCTGTCAGCTCCTGGTGGGCAAGGTCTTGATTCATCTCTCAAATCCAAATGCCAAAATTGGCTAAATTAGGACTCCAAGCACGTTTCCCACATGGACAGGGGTAGTGCTCTTGGGCAAAACAGTTATCTGAGCAGTCAAGAGGCCCTAGAAAGCGGCTGGCGCAAAAAACATATCCCTGCATTTGCCGTCAATGGGAAGAGGGTGAAAAGGAGAAGGAAGCGGAGCTTCATTTTAGTTTGTGGCAAAGTCGTATTTGTTAGCAAAATGGCGGCCCCCGGGAGGTCTGAACGTATTGGTTACTCACATCTCGGTTTGCCTTAAGCAGATGAGCTCGAATGCCTTAGACAACCAAGTTGTAATTTAGGAAGGCGCAGATACTAATGGAAAAGAGATGAAAAGGAAGAAAATGAAGGGGAAGCTGCAGACCAGAGGCACTCAGGAGTGGCTGGAGGCTGCAATACCAGGAAGTTCCTGGAGGGGCAGCCCTGTGCTTGCATGCTGACTCCTCCCTACCCATGTGCCCAGAGCTGAGCACACTGTGACTTACTTCAGGGGGCAGCTGGTAGATACTTTGTGTGTGCATGTGCATAAGTGAATAAAGCTAATGAGGTGGAGATGGGAATGACCCTAATATTCTATTCAAATAATCAGCCTGTCTTAAAGGACACTATTTTTTTTTTTTTTTTTTTGAGACGGAGTTTCACTCATGTTACCCAGGCTGGAGTGCAATGGCGCGATCTCGGCTCACCGCAACCTGCTGGGTTCAGGCAATTCTCCTGCCTCAGCCTTCTGATTAGCTGGGATTACAGGCACGCGCCACCATGCCCAGCTAATGTTTTGTATTTTTAGTAGAGACGGGGTTTCACCATGTTGACCAGGATGGTCTCGATCTCTTGACCTCGTGATCCATCCGCCTCGGCCTCCCAAAGTGCTGGGATTACAGGCTTGAGCCACCGCGCCCGGCAAGGACACTATTTTATGTAAACCTAAAAACCGGAACCAACGTTTGAATTAATTTTACAATACAATCCAGAATAATGCCCCAGTTTACTGCATCTAGAAAGCTCCTGCGTTGAGAGTTAAGTAGAAAATTCTAAGTGTCTTCTCTCTCAGTCAATGCTTAAGAACAAATCTTCATCAGCTGGAGAGAATGTAATGTAGCCTCTCAGTATCTGAAATGATAAATAGCTTAAGTTGGAGATGTTAGATCACACCTCACATCCTTTGCAACTCTGAACCTTGTGAGTTTCAGGGAGTCTCTTTTGGATGCGGTCAGTGGTACAAAACACACCTTGTGGGATCCCCTTGAAAAGTTCCTTCCAGATTGTATTGGCCCATTCTCAGGCTCCTAATAAAGACATACCTGGGACTGGGTAATTTATTTCTTATTTAATGTAATTAATTAATTAATTAATTAATTTTTTAAGACGTGGTTTCACCATGTTGGTCAGGCTGGTCTTGAACTTCCGACCCCAGGTTATCCGCCCGCCTTGGCCTCCAAAGTGCTTGGATTACAGGCGTGAGCCACCACGCCTGGCTGAGACTGGGTAATTTATAAATTGAATTGGCTCACAGTTCGGCATGGCTGGGGAGGCCGCAGGAAACTTACAATCATGGTAGAAGGGGAAGCAAATACATCCTTCTTCACATGGTGGCAGCAAGGAGAAGTACTGAGCAAAAAGGGGAAAGGCCCCTTATGAAACCATCAGATCTAGTGAGAACTCACTATCATGAGAACAGCACCATGAGGGTAACCACCACCATGATTCAATTACTTCCAACCTGGTCCCTCCCATGACATGTAGGGATTTGGGAACTACAATTCAAGATGAGATTTGGATGGGAACACAGCCAAACCATATCACAGATATTACTGAAAAGTTAAGTAAAATGATACAGCCCACTTTATAAACGAAGTTAAGGAAGCTTTTGGGCCGGGCGCAGTGGCTTATGCCTATAATCCCAGCACTTTGGGAGACCAAGGCAGGTGGATCACCTGAGGTCAGGAGTTCAGGACTAGCCTGACCAGCGTGGTAAAACCCCATCTCTATAAAAAATAAATAAATAAAAATTTTAAAAAATGAAAAATTTTTTTAAAGGAAGCTTTCTCAGCAAAGGTTTCTGGGAAAGGGGAACCACTCGGAAGTTTTCCTGCTGTTGCTGAAAGGTAGCTTGATACTATGGCCATGTGTCTATGACACCAGGATTACTTTTCAAGGAGCGATAGAGGATGCGTGCTCTTGGCCATGAATCAGAGGGAGGCTGTTTCCAAGTAGAGTAGGCACTTGAGCTGCTTCTAAACTCCAGGTTAGCTTAGGGACTCCCAGGTCTAGGAAATGGGGCAGGTTTGGGAAGCAGAAAGAAAGTAGAGGCATCTCATGGCTCCTCCTATATGTGACACTTCCTTATTCCTTTGTGTCACTTCTCAGCTGATGAATCTGGAGAAGATTGGGATCCACTCCATCTGTACTACCTTGGCAGGGAACAGTGGGCTAAGAGACCACTACCAGGCTGGGCGCAGTGGCTCACACCTGTAATCCCAACACTTTGGGAGGTCAAGGTGGAAGGATCAGCTGAGGTCAGCAGTTCAAGACCAGCCCGGCCAACATGGTGAAACCTGGCTCTACTAAAAATTCAAAATTAGCCTGGTGTGGTGACATGTGCCTGTAATGCCAGCTACTCAGAAGGCTGAGGGAACAGAATCGCTTGAACCTGGGAGGCAGAGGTTACAGTGAACTGAGATTGCACCACTACACTCTAGCCTGGGTAACAGAGCAAGACCCTGTCTCAAAAAA
>NW_016107349.1:9267490-9269606 GCF_001604975.1 Cebus imitator | reverse complement strand
AAATTCCTGTTCTTTATAAATTATCCAGTTTCAGGTATTCTGTTATAAGCTACAGAAAACAGAGTAAGATCCTATACTCTAAGTATTTCCTAGTAGCTTGCCAGATATATTCTCCAATAATACTGGCTCAGTTAGGTAGGAGGCATGATTAAAATAAAGAAATTACACTAGAATGATGTACTCCTGGTGAGGTGGCTTTTGACATCAGTGGCCAGATTCCTCAACATCCCAGTCCTGTGTATTTGACCTTGGAAGACATTACCAGTATCAGGAGTTAAGGAAGAGGAAGAGAAACATGACTTTTATCAGCATAATTGGGAAAGCCCATCAGGGTGGCCCTTCCTACAATAGAGGGGTTTACCCCAAAGGCAGATTCCTGCTTCCACCTTAAAGCCAACTTTCTTTTTTTTTGTATTTTTAGTAGAGACGGGGTTTCACCATGTTGATCAGGCTGATCTCAAACTCCTAACCTTGTAATCCACCCACCTCGGCCTTCCGAAGTGCTGGGATTACAGGCATGAGCCACCGAGCCGGGCGTCAACTTTGTAATTAATTTTAAATGGTCTTTTGGATTTTCTTCCAGCCAGCAAGTAAACAGAGCTCCTACCATGTAATCAGGAAATATTTATTGATGCAAAAGTCAATATTTACAAATCTGATTTTACTAGCTGGAGTGGAAGCTCACAGAAGGGGCCTGTCACATTCATTGCCACGACCACTATGCCTAGTGCTGCCTCTGATAGGATATGGGATCCCTAAGAATTGGATGTCTGGGTGCTATCAAGGCTTTCTTTCATGCTGGTCCTCAAGTTCTGAAACACCCTTTTCTCCTCTTTTCTAGTTTGTTCTCTGCTTAAATCCTACCTGTCTTTCTTTTCTTTTCTTTTTTTTTTCTTTGAGACTGAGTTTTCGTTCTTGTTGCCCAGGCTGGAGTCCAATGGCGTGATCTCAGCTCACTGAAACCTCTGCATCCTGGGTTCAAACAATTCTTCTGCCTCAGCCTCCCAAGTAGCTGGGATTACAGGCATGTGCCACCATGCCCAGCTAATTTTTATTTTTAGTAGAGACGGGGTTTCTCATGTTGGTCAGGCTGGTCTCGAACTCCTGACCTCAGGTGATCCACCCGCCTTGGCCTCCCAAAGGGCTGGGATTACAGGTGTGAGCCACTGTGCCTGGCCAATCCTACCTGTCTTTCAAAATCTGTCAAGATTGTTGCCACTGGATGCTCTTTCTGACTAAACCAGCTCTGGGGCTGTCATTTTCCTTCTGCCTCCTACTCCAGACATCATGTTGTAGATTTCAAGTAATTTCCTACAAATCATAGTTATTGTGCGATATTTCGGAAAGGACTTGCTTTGTATTATTATGTTTCATATTGGAATGGATTCAAGGATAATATTACTCTCAGCACTGGTTTCTGATATGCTTTCTTTGTTAGTTCATTGGGGTATTCATTATTAATTCAAAAAAATATTCTTTGCATGTCATGGGCTGGGAAATGCCCTGATGTAATGCAGTGTTAAGCAAGCCACAGGGTTCCCTCTTCTCCCGGTGCGTATATTCTGGTGATGCATACATTCTGGTAGGTGAAGACAGACAGCAGACAGACTGAGAGATTTTTGATTATGGGCTGTGTACTGAATGACGTAAAGAAGCGGTGTGAGAAAGAGCCAGGGCACTGGTGGCCTGGGAAGACATCTTAGAGGGGAGGGCATTTCAGTTGAGACCCCAGGAAGAGAAGGGAGTAGGAAATCGTGGGAATTGCTCCGAACTCGGGAGTGAGTTAAGTGTATAAACACGGCAGGGCCTTTGCAGGGATGGTCTTTGCCAAGGAAAAGTCTTTGCCTCCACTGTTCACACATAATTGGGACATCTTGCCTTTTTTGCTTCATCCGTTTCTTGAAACTTTCCATTTTGACTCAGAAGTTGCAAAACTAGTACAGGAAGACCCTGGTCTTCTTCCTCCCGCTCCCCTCAATAATGACATCTTACATAATTATAGTATATTATCAAAACCAAGAGATTGACATTGGTAAAATAGTAGGAACCACAGCCTTCATTTAGAGAATGTCACCGGTGTTGACTCTGCCCTCATCACATGCATGTGAGCATGATT
>NW_016107349.1:9263892-9266270 GCF_001604975.1 Cebus imitator | reverse complement strand
GGTTGCAGAGAGCCAAGATCCACCACCACTGCACTCCAGCCTGGGTGACAAAGTTAGACTCTGTTTCAAAAAAAAAAAAAAAAAAAAAAAAAAAAGAAGCTGGACAAATGAAGCCTGCTCACCATGCACTCTGACAGTGTTTTGCTGCTAAGTGTCTGTGTTTGCATATCATTGGCATTTGTTACGCCAGAAGAAACTAGGTGTGGGATGTTATTTAGATGTTTCCTTGAGTTTTCTGGAGCAGAGAGAGATTCCTATTGGTTACTAGATCCCACACAGATGAAACAGCACCCATGCGTCAGAAAGGGAATGTTCACATTTAATTGAAGCACTTAGTATTTGGCTCTGACCTTTGGAGGATGTCATTTCGGGGCAGCAGCTCTGTTAGACACAGCCTGCCAGCCTTCCCCGGAACGCTCAGGAGAAAAAAAAGGTGTAACTAGGATGTCCTTGTCTTTTAGAACAAAATGCAAGAAAAAGAAGCTCCTTGCTTTCCCCACATCAAGAAGTAGCTTGGCTTTCTAGAGAAAGGAAAGTGAACGGTGAACTCCAGATAGGGTGCCAGGGAATCCCAGGAAAATTCCAGCACGGACCAGACTTCCAAGGGGCACATCTTGGTATTCCTTAGCCACTGTCGGGCAGAGTTCCTGTCGTTTTCCCCCCTTGCTGTAGGGCTGACCTTGCTAAGCTGTTAGCATCCCACGCAGATGTGCACCACACAGTCCTCTTTGAGCTGTTTGTCTGGCCTTGGGCAGCCATTGTTGGAATATTGGCCTCAGTGGGGATTCTGTACTATCTAGAAGGGTTCTGGGTTTATGGATGCAGCTGAGGACCTGCCTTCTAACTCCAGGTATCATTCACAAAGACAGGGGAAGTCATGAAAGCTGTGACCCAAAGGAGTGAGAATGGGTACGCTTCCATCTGCCCCAGCCTCTTTTCTGGGGCTGTCCTCTCTGCCCTGCTGGATGAGCAAGGAGTAAGGTCCACTAGCAAAAGCATTTGCTTTCCATAGCTGCCTAGGCGGGCCGAGCAATGTATTCTAGTCTCAGCTCCAGTCCACTGCAGGCTCTAGATCACGTTCTATAATCTTGCTGGACATTATTTTCCCCATGTGTAAAGTAACCACTTTGGTACTAGATCCTAAAGTTCCTTCTAATGCTAATATGCTGTCGTTGTACCCGAAAGGCTAATGGTTTGGGTGCAGATTTAAATTAACTCTGATGATAAGGGCTCTTTTAATGACCCAGGTCCTCAGTGGATTGTCAAGAAGTAACGTGACCTTTTAGGAGTTTCTTTCAAGATTTCCCAAGCCCCTACTGGTTTGAAGTTGCATCAGTGTCATAATATTGTCATTTTAGGTCATCATAAGGTCATTTAAAATGGCTCTGTTGTTTTTTCCACTTTTTTTCTTTGTTATTATTATTTTTTTTCTGATTCACCAAGCACAGGCCCTGTTTCTTGCTTAAAGGATGCATTCTGCATGTTTCTTTGCGATGCCAGTTTGTGATTCAGAGACCAAAATGTAGAGATTCCTGCAAACTCAGGACGTATTGGCTTAGCCTTCTTAAGAGCGGATGGGGTGAGCAGTAGGGAATTACTTTTTCTAGTCTGTTTGGAGAGCTTGCAGATGAATTTGTTTCCTTTTGTCCTTTTCCACTCAGCAAATATCAACTTTGACTCTTGGCTGTGAGCGGAGCTGGACTGAGCGTGGCAATCTTTATTTAAGGGCTTTATCTTCTCCCGGGCAGGACCGTCCAAAACTTGTGGCTGGAATGTCGTTGACTGGGACCTAGAGGGGGTCTTGATTGCTCTGTTTGCTGAGGCTCACATGGAACCAGCAGAGAGGGCTCCACACTCACAGCAAAATAGCCTGCAGAGTTGGGAGGGCAGCTGGATAGCTTTTTGGTAATCATTTGTTTTCAGCCATGCCAAGGCTGCTCTTGAAACCCAAGTTGAAACCCAAATTATTCACAAGTATAATAGCCAAGCTCCCAGTTCACACTGCAACTCCCTGCTGAGATACAGAAGGAATGGGGTCGTTTTCCTGAGAACTGCATTGTAAAATACTTGGTAAAGGGGCATCACAAAGACTGTTGGCGTCCACGGATTACCCACATACTGAGTTTTGAGGAAGTACAATGTGCTAATCCCAGGAAATGAAGTCCTTCAACAGAGAACCCAGGACACACAGGAGGGGCTGGCTGTCCAAGGGGCTGTCTCCAAAAGTGCACCTCATGTGTTTCTAATACAAGGGTAAGGCAAGGGGAGCTGAGCCTGCAAGGCCAAGACAGAGAGCCCCGGGCAAGGCAGAGGGAAATGATTCAGATGACAAGAGACACTGAAAACTACAGATATTTCTTTTTTTTTTTTTTTTTTGA
>NW_016107349.1:9251115-9262971 GCF_001604975.1 Cebus imitator | reverse complement strand
ATTTTTGGTAGAGACGGGGTTTCACCATGTTGACCAGGATGGTCTCGATCTCTTGACCTCGTGATCCACCCGCCTCGGCCTCCCAAAGTGCTGGGATTACAGATGTGAGCCACCGCGCCCGGCCTAAATTGTGTAATTTTATGTGACTCTTGTGATTACAGCATGGGCTCCAGTGTGAGTCTGAATCATTAATAATGGTGATGCAAATGTATTCCCATTTTCCGTGAATAAGGTAGTTCATACTCCATGTTTCCCATACATCATTCCAGTCTTCCCCCGACCTGGAAGGTGGTTATTTTTATTCCCCTTCATGGAGGACCTGGGCTGAGAAAGGCTCAGTGAGTTGCCAGGTCCACACAGCCTGTAGTTAACCTATCTCTGACTGGTTCCTCAGCTTAGGCTCTTCCCGCTGCAACTTGCATTCACTTTATTTGTTTATTCATTATATTTTGAGATGGAGTCTTGCTCTGTTGCCAGGCTGGGGTGCAGTGTCATAATCTCGGCTCACTGCATCCTCCGACCCTTCTAGTTTAAGCTGTTCTCCTGCCTCAGCCTCCCGAGTAGTTGTGATTACAGGCACCCACCACCACACCCCACAATCTTGGTATTTTTGGTAGAGTCAAGAGTTTCACTATGTTGGTTAGGATGGTCTTGATCTCCTGACCTTGTGATCTCCCCACCTCAGCCTCCCAGTGTACTGGGGTTACAGGAGTGAGGCACCGCACCTGGCCTGTTTTGTTTTGTATAGAGTGTCGCTGTGTCACCCAGGCTAGAGTGAAGTGGTGCAATCTTGGCTCATTGCAACCTCTGTTTCCTGGGTTCAAGCGATTCTCGTGCCTCAGCTTCTTGCCTCAGCCTCCTGAGTAGCTGGGATACAGGAACCCACCACCACACAGCTGGCTAATTTTTGTATTTTTAGTAGAAATGGGTTTTTGCCGTGTTGCTCAGGCTGATCTCGAACTCCTGGTCTCAAGCAATCCAGCCACCTTGGTCTCCCAAAGTGTTGGACTTATAGGCGTGAGCCACTGCACCCAGCGTCACTTATTTATTTTAGAAAAAAATGCTTATTGAGCACTTACTATGTGTCAAGTATTGTTCTCATTGCTGGAGATGCCCTGGGATATAATGAGAGACAGAGACAAGGTCTCTATTTTCTGCAGATTACACCAGGCAACAGCAGCCTAGTGTAAATGGGCCTGGGATACCCGCATAAATTAGGAGAGTTAGGCGCACATTGCCCAAGACCTAATATGAAGGCCCTAAACCTGCAGGGCCCACAGCCTCCTCTGTGGTTGGTTTTTTTTTTTTTGAGATGGAGTCTTGCGTCTTGCTCTAGTTGCCCAGGCTGGAGTGCAATGGCGCGATCTCCGCTCACTGCAACCTCCGCCTCCCCCGTTCAAGCAATTCTGCCTCAGCCTTCCCAGTAGCTGGGATTAGAGGCACCCGTCACCATACCCAACTAATTTTTGTATTTTTTTAGTAGAGATGGGATTTCTCCATGTTGGCCAGGTTGGTCTCAAGCTCCTAACCTCGTGATCTGCCCGCCTCAGCCTCCCAAAGTGCTGGGATTACAGGCGTGAGCCACCATACCCGGTCGTGTGGCTAGTTTTTAATCTGGGATGTAACTGTTGAGATTTGGATCCTTTAAGGAAGCTTCATTACTGATCAGTATTTATTAATGGAGAAGTACAATTATGGTAGGAGATCCAGAACGGGCCATTTTGGAGTTAGGCAATTTGCAGTTTTAAATCTTGGGTTGACTTGGGAGCAGGTTGCAGAGGATGGGCCATCTCCTAGAGTTCTGTCTCCTTGCTTTCCTTCTACACCCTCCCAACCCCTCGGTCTGGCCCCACCATGCTGTCAGATAAGAAGCTGATACTGCAAAGAGACTGCCTACTAGGTGCCTGGCTCATTCAGCCGGTTATTACTCCGGCAGGCGCCCTTGGCATTACTCCACAGGGCGATGCAGGCATTTAGGGTGGAACCTGTGTGAAGTGGACCTATCCTTTGAAACAAGGTTAACATCTCTGCCCCCACCCTTTAGATGGTGATAGTATCTGACCCTCCCCTTCCCTGTTCCTGTGCCAGCCCCCGAATAACAGCATTCATTTCTCTAGTTGAGGACCTAAAATGGGTTTGTATTTGTAAAAAACCCTTTGACTGTTTTCCCTTGGCTGACTCGAACTCCAGATGACGCTAGCGGGGCTTTTCTCAAATTTTCCTTTTCCCACCGTTTCCCAACTTCAGGCCCATCTCTGTCCTCCAGGATTTCCACAAATGCCGATGGAGTATCCTGTCCATGAAGGGTCCCGGCAGGGAGAGGTCAGGGTCTTCTATGAGGAACATTCTCATCAGGCCCTTAATCTCACTGATGAGGAAATTGGAACACGGGAAGAAAGCCTGCCCGCGCGAACATTCCTGAGTCACTGTCTTGCATTCTGTCCATTATACTGCCATTTCTCAAGCACAAAATATCTTTAGTTGAGGGATTATCTGAAGAGTTGGGATTTCGTGCCGTTTACCCAATGGAATTACTCTCTGGAACATATAGGAAGCATACTGCCACTCCCTCACCCTCTCTGGGGTAAGATGAGGATGACCTTGGGTTAGGGATGGGCTTGAAGACAACAACATGAAGATGGACTTCATTTTTTCCTTCTGATTATAAATTGGTTTTTTGTTTTTGTTTTTGTTTTTGTTTTGAGACGGAGTCTCACTTTGTTGCCCAGGCTGGAGTGCCATGGCGCGATCTTAGCTCGCTGCAACCTCCACTTTCCCAGGTTCAAGTGATTCTCCCTGCCTCAGCCTCGCAAGTAGCTGGGATTACAGGTACCCACCACCACGCCCAGCCATAAATTATTGTTTAATGTTAAAAAGAACATTTTTGTATTTTTAGTACAGACAGGGTTTTGACATGTTGGTCAGGCTGGTCTGAAACTCCTGACCTTGGGTGATTCACCTGCCTCGGCCTCCCAAAATGCTGGAATAACAGCCGTGAGCCACCGCGCCTGGCCGTAAGTTACTGTTTCATGTTAAAAAGAACATTAAAATCCTAACCAGTCCAGAAGTGCTTATCATGGAAAACTCTGCATTGGAGACTTTAAACCTGCCATGATAAGCACTTCTATCAGCAGCTCAGTTTACCTCTTTCATTTAAAAGCTGTAGCTTCCCTTATGTGAATGGACCAGGATTTAGCTAATGATCCCTTGTTCACCGGACGTGAAGTTTCTTCGAGTTTTCCTCTGTTACAAATGAATCTGGAATAATCCTTATACATGCATCTTCTTACACAATTGCATATGTCTTAGTCAGCTCAGGCTACTATTAACAAAATGCGATAAACTGGGTGGCTTAAGCCATAAACCTTTTTTTCTTACAGTTCTAGAAACTGGCAGGTCCAATACCAAAGTGCAGGCCAGTTTGCTTCCTGGTGAGGACTCTCTTCTCTTTGTTTGCAGACAGCCACAGCCACCCTGGTCTCTCTCTCTCTCTTTTTTTTTTTTTTGAGACGGAGTCTCACTCTGTTGCCCGGGCTGGGGTACAGTGGTACGATCTTGGCTCACTGCAACCTCTGCCTCCCAGATTCAAGTGATTCTCCATCCTCAGCCTCCCAAGTAGCTGGGATTATAGGCGCCCGCCACTATGCCCAGCTAATTTTTATATTTTTAGTAGAGAAGGGGTTTCACCATGTTGGCCAGGCTGGTCTTGAACTCCTGACCTCAGATGATTTGCCTGCCTCGGCCTCTCAAAGTGCTGGGATTACAGGCATGAGCCATCGTGCCTGGCCTTTAAGTTCATTTTTTAAGTGTTTGTTATCTCTTACACCAGGGTACAAAGAGTTTGAGGTGTGGTGGTTACATTTTAGATAGGCATCTTTGAAAGGGTTTTATTTCTGGTTTATATGTTCAGGTTTTTGGAAACCTGAGGTCTAGTCCTTTCCTAGCATTTTCCACCATTTCCTTTTCTGGTGATTTCTTTCCTGGACCCTTGTCCATAGGCTGTTGGGTGGGTGCATCAGTTTTCTCAGGGTTCCATGGGGGGAAATAGCCAATTTCCTCTCAAGACCCCCATCTTGGCGGCGGCCAGGGCTGGGGAAACTTCTTGAAGGTGGCTGATTTTAAGCTGAGCTCCCATCAAAACGGGCTTCCCCCAGCAAGCTTTAGAGCACACATTTCCTGACCCAGATGGCCTCACAGCCTGGACACCTGGCGGGGGAGAAAGAGCCCGCACCTCCTGTGTCCACATTAGCGCTGCTCCTGTGATGGTCGATGATGGTCTCTGCTGTGCTTATTCCGACCCTCCCCCGGCGTGCTGGGGAGATGCGGATGGGCTTGGCAAGGGAGCCTTTGACAGCAGCTCCACTCAGGCACCAGCCAGGCCAAGGGTGGAGACGTTATCTTTCCTTGGAAGGCATGTTAGGGGATGCCCCTTGATTCAGAACCAAATTAGGAAGCAAGATCACCTGTAGGGGAGTTGGTGCAGGGACCTCCTTGTTTGTAGTGCCTGGTCCTTCTGCCCCTTAGGATGCACCCTGACAACACACGTTTATATCCTGGGGCACAGGCTCCCTGCTTTCCTCCAAGCCTGTTCTAGGGCACGACCCTGGTATCGGTCATTGACATGCCAGTATGAACGTAAGATACTGGTTTTTTTTGTTGTTGTTGTTGTTTTTGAGATGGAGTCTCACTCTGTAGCCCAGGCTGGAGTGCAATGGCGCGATCTCGGCTCACTGCAACCTCCACCTCCCAGGTTCAAGCAATTCTCTTACCTCAGCCTCCCAAGTAGCTGGGATTACAGGCACGTGCCACCAGGCCCAGCTATTTTTTGTATTTTTAGTAGAGATGGGGTTTTACCATGTTGGCCAGGTGGGTTTTGAACTCCTGATCTCGTGATCTGCCCACCTCCACCTCCCGAAGTGCTGGGATTACAGGCATGAGGCACCATGCCCGGCCAAGATACTGGTTTTTAGACCCTAGAGATTAGAGGGTAAGGATTGAACTTCAGGTGAGGGCTTTTAGGCTGTGGCTCCTTCTTACTCCCTGAACTCACTCGAGGGATGTGGTTCTCTCCTGAGGCTATGGCGAGCTCAGGCAGCTGAGATGTTGAGACAGGGTAGGAGGTGGAGTCGTGCCCTCCTCTGGGTCCAGATGATTCGGGAAACGCTGCTATCCCTCTCTCCCTGCACCATGATGGAGTGACAACATTTAAAAATGAACTGGTATCTTTTAAAAGCTTTTAAAATGGAAACCATGTAATATACACACACAAGGCTTCAACAGTTTTCAAATGTGTATTGAGTGAATACAGTCGAAGATAAAAAAGTGAATCTGAGGTGTTAAGACAGGCAGGCGGGGTGATGAAGATTTAACTCGTGGGGCTGTCACCCTCCAGCTACGGTAATTCTCCAGAATGAACACAGAGATACGGCAGCATCCCTGTCATCCTGACCGGTTCTCAGGCTGACATCTGCAAGGTGACAAGTTACTGACATGTAACACGAAGAACTGAAAACATATCAATCCAAAGGCCAGCCTCAGGAATGCCTTGGTACATTTTAACATGGTCTGGAAGCTCCATTTCTAGAAATGTTGACCAAGGGGCCGTAGGCAGGTAGCCAGCGGTCGTTTTTAGGGCTAGAGCCCTGGTTTGAGGAGTTAGATTTCCTGACAATCAGGCGGGTTATTCAGAGAATCCTGTTACCAAACTGTGTTTGCCTCACCTCGTGGTAACCAGTCACATTGGATGCCCCCACGGCTGGACTGATGGTAGGGACCTGGCTCCCACAACTCCACAGGTGTCATCCGTGTCTTTACATCAGTAACAAAATGAGAGACAGCTAAGGTATGTGTCTGATTTGGGGTATTCACTCAACACTGACTTTTCTTTCTTTCTTTCTTTCTTTCTTTTTTTTTTGAGACAGAGTCTCACTCTGTCGCCAGGCGGGAGTGTAGTGGTGCAATCTCGGCTCATTGCAACCTCCGTCTCCCTGCAACCTCCGGCTCCCGGGTTCAAGCAATTCTCCTGTGTTAGCCTCCTGAGTTGCTGGGATTACAGGCACGCGCCACCACACCCAGCTAATTTTTTTGTATTTTTAGTAGAGACGGGGTTTCACCATGTTGGCCAGGATATTCTCCATCTCCTGACCTCATGATCCGCCCGCCTCGGCCTCACAAAGTGCTGGGATTCCAGGTGTGAGCCACTGTGCCAGGCTAACATTGGCTTTTCTTTCTTCCTTTCCTGTGCCAATTAGCTTGAGATTTCTACTTGCAGAATTTTGACACTTCAATCTGAAAGACATCTTTGGATTTACAGTCTGCCCGACAGATTGCAGATGGGGAAACCAAGGCGGTCATTCTCTAAACCAGTGCTAGGAGGAGGTTGCCTCCAGGCTAGGCAATGGATAAGTGTCCCATGGACACCTAGGAAGGAATTCACCCTGGGGGACTTTCATGGCAGGCCACATGTCCCAGATTAGTTTAACAGGCAAGTCCTGAAAGTTATTTCCATGCAAGGCACAGGGAGCAAAGATAAAGTTGAAACTGTTCATTTTCTGAGCCGGAAGGAACTTTAAAGGAAGAGCTATTCCTGCCCCTCATTGGCAGATGAGGACACCTAAGTGCAGGCAGTTCCAAGGCTCATCCGAGGGTATGGAGCTCTAAGGCAGACCTACAAGAGTGGAGAGGGTCAAGAGCTGCAGGTGACTCCGCTGCCCGGCCTGGCCCAGTGCCATTGCCCCTACAAAGTAGAAAATGGAGTGGACAGGCCATTGGCTCTGCCCCCATGCAACAAGTGGGTCCCGCCAGCACTGTCAGTGGCTTAGGAACAAGGTGGCTTGGCCAGTGCCACTTGAGTGACAGAGATGCCCTCTTGTTCTTCTGCCTTGTCCTCTTTCTGGACCACCCGCTCCCACTCCTGGCCCCTATTGTTGCTTCCCCTTAACTCAGGAAATCTGACCTAAGGCCAGCTGGGTTTCTTTAAAAGGGCAGTGTTCTGGGTCTCCCCATGAGCTCCCAGTTCCTAGAGGCTGCCTGATGGAAAACTCCCCTTCAGTTGCGGAGGGAGGGAGGCAAAGCTGTCAGACCTCCATGGTGACTTGGCTGAATTTCATGCATATGGGGTTGTGGATCTGGCAAGGTACTCACCTACTGGTCCAAACGAGATTGCAAAATTTCCTATAAGTTGGCCTCCTGCCCCCCACAAACGTGGTAATTCCAAATGTCACCTTGGCATTTTCTTCTCAAATAAATTCTGTCTTGTTCCTATCACAAGAAAACTGGAAATATGGACTTCGGAACTTCTGTGTTTATTTCTCAGTCCTCTGATTGACTTGCTGTGTGACATGTTGAACTATTAAATTTCTTTCATGGATAAATGTGAACATGGGCTTGGAGATTTTTATCTGCTGAGTATTGGAGACTTGGAGTTTGAGACAAAGGAAGGAATTTGGACTGCCCTATTGGGTGGGTATCTGTGTATAAATGTAAGAAGAGAATATAAGGTAAAGGGAAGCTCATATTAATTGATTTTGAAGAGCCATATGGACTTTTAAGACATCACAGATGGTTCAGAAGGTTAGGAGATAGCCTGCTGACATTGCCGCCAGAAACTTAGGTATGGAGAAGGGTTGGATAGAAGAGCTGTGTTCGATCAGTAAGCCAGGAAAGCAGCTCTCATAAGCCAGGAAAGCAGCCCTCATAACAAAGGAATACACCGAATTTCAAGAGGTACTTTGTCTCTCAGAACACATGAAAGACCTTTGTGCTTTAATTCCTTGGAAAGTTCCTATAACACACAAGAGAGATGCAGAAATCATCCCATTTTGAAGATGGAGAAATGAAGACCCAGAAGGTAACTTCACCCAATAATTTTGTGACAGAAGTGGGATTTGAATGCAGGAATTTTTTTTTTTTTTTTTTTTTGAGACAGGGTTCTTGCTCTGTTGCCCAGGCTGGAGTGCAGTGGTTCAATCACAGCTCTCACTACAGCCTTGACTCCCAGGATCAATCGATCCTCCACCTCAGTCTCCTGAGCAACTTGGACTATAGGCGCCGCACCACCCCATCTGGCTAGTTTTTGTATTTTTTTGTAGAGACAGAGTCTCTTGATGTTGCCCAGGCTGGTCTTGAACTCCTGGGCTCAAGCCACCCTCCTGCCTTGACCTCCTAAAGTGCTGAGAATACAGATGTGAACCACCACACCTGGCCCAGAATTTCTTATGTAGAGAATATAAGTAACTTTTCATCTTTTGCACTGTCTGATAGGGTCATGGTGAGAAGTCAGTGATTTCCCAGGGCAGTCAACTCTCAGCCTTGCAGGAGGAGAGAGGGAGAAGCACTGGGCGAGGGGGAGGAGGATCAAGCTGATGATCATGATCGTATCCCAAGTGCCTTGTGTATAGGATGGTGTGGTGCAGGGAGGGCGCATGAGGGTGTTGGAGCCTTTTCCTTGCTGAGATGGCTCTGCTGGTCTCCCAGTGAGCACCCACTTTCTGCAGATCCTGGCTGGGGACTTTCAGCTTCAGCATCTACAGTGCTCCATTTTCTTTTCACAAATCACCTTCTTGACCAAGAGGTGGGGCAGGGGAAGTGATATGAACTCTTTGATGGATACATTCATCTGGATTTATTTAGCTAATTTTATATGAGGAAGAACCCAGCGTTTTCTAAGAAACAAATACAAAAAGTGTGTTTTAGGCTGGGCACAGTGACTCACGCCTGTAATTCCAGCACTCTGGGAGGCCGAGGCAGGAGGATCACCAGGTCCTCTTGACCTTGTGATCTGCCTGCCTCGGCCTTCCAGAGTGCTGGGATTACAGGTGTGAGCCACTGTGCCTAGCCAACCCAACTCTTCCTTAAAAATATTTTTCTTGGCCAGGTGCGGTGGCTCACGCCTGTAATCCCAGCACTTTGGGAGGCCGAGGTGGGTGGATCACAAGGTCAAGAGATCGAGACCATCCTAGCCAACATGGTGAAACCCCGTCTCTACTAAAATACAAAAATTAGCTGGGCATGGTGACAGGTGCCTGTAGTCCCAGCTACTTGGGAGGCTGAGGTAGGAGAATTGCTTGAACCCGGGAGGCGGAGGTTGCAGTGAGCCGAGATCGTGCCACTGCACTCTAGCCTGGCACCTATCGACAGAACAATACTCTGTCTCAAAAAAAAAAAAAAATTCTTTTTGAGACAGGGTCTCGCTCTGTTACCCAGGCTAGAGTGCAATGGTGTGATCACAGCTCACTACAGCCTCTATCTCTCAGGCTTAAGTGATCCTCCCACCTCAGCCTTCTAAGTAGCTAGGACTACAGGCGCATGTACCCCGCCCCTGCCACTCCCCACCACACCCAGCTAATTTTTTAAATTTTTTGTAGCAATAGGGTCTCATTATGTTGCCCAAGCTGGTCTCAAACTCCTGGGCTCAAGGGATCCTACCACCTGGGCCTCCCAAAGTACTGGGGTTATAGGTGTGAGCCACCATGCCCAGCCATCTTCCTTAAACTTGTGGTGAGACTTTGAATGAGTCAGAGGACCACCCTGCATTTCCTCCACACAGTGAGAGAGGCCTCTGAGGCTTCCAGTCCAGGGCTCTGTGATCGATTATAAACTCTGGTTTCTTTCTTTTTTTTTTTTTTTTTTGAGACTGAGTCTCACTCTATTGCCAAGCTGGAGTGCAGTGGTGCCATCTCAGCTCACTGCAACCTCCAATCCCCTGGATCAAGTGATTCTCCTGCCTCAGCCTCCCGAGTAGCCGGGACTACAGGCACGTGCCACCATGCCCAGCTAATTTTTGTATTTTTAGTAGAGACGGGATTACGCCATCTTGGCCAGGATGGTCTCTATCTCCTTACCTCATGATCTGCCCACCTTGGCCTCCCAAAGTGCTGGGATTACAGGTATGAGCCACTGCGCCTGGCCAACTCTATCTCTTCTAAGGACCCTGGGGGATTTTACTGCAGTGTGAAAAGGCCCAGAGTGTCCCCTAGGAGGCAGGACAGCAGCCAAGTTGTCATGCTGAAGCCCTAATCCCTGGGTACTTTTGGTCTCCAGGGCCCTGGTCCCCCAGGAATCTGGTGATACATTCAACTGGGAAAATGAAAATGAGTTCCTGTATTAGGCAGATGATAATTACATTAAGGAAGTGCCTCTTACCCAGCAAATAAAAACAAGGCGTGATTGGTGTGCCTGGCCCAAGTCACCCAAATCTCACTGTACCCTAGGCAAACAAAATGACAGCAGTTCCATGGATTGAGCCTTACAGAAATGCCCATCACCGTACTTGGGGGACATTTTCCTAGTTAAGGGCCATGACACTACTTGAAATAGGTAGTCACCATCCCCATTTTAAAGGTGGGGAACTCAAGCTCAGAAGTCAGGTTTACCTGAGGTATACTTGAGTAACAGAGGCTGGAATTCAAACCCTAGTCTGCTTGCAAGCAACATTTGTTTGTTTGTTTGTTTTGTTTTGAGAAAGAATCTTATTCTGTCACCTAGCTAGGCTGGAGTGCAGTGGCATAATCATGGCCCACTGCAGCCTTGAACTCCTGGGCTCAAGCCACTTCAGCCTTCTGAGTAGCTAAGACCACAGGCATGTGCCACCATGCCCAGCTAATTTTTGTATTTTTCCTAGAGATGGGGTCTTCCTATGTTGCCCAGGCTCGTCTCGAACTCCTGGGCTCAAAGGATCCTGCTGCCTCGGCCTCCCAAAGTGCTGGGACTCTAGGCATGAGCCACCGCACCTGGCCTCGAAGCAACATTTAACATTTCTGCTCTGAACTGCTTCCCAGACTAAGAAGCAAGCTCCATTGCAGCCATAAAAACAGATGTCTAAAGCCCGGGAATGTGTGAAGGAGGGTTGTCATCCAGCAAGCGACAGAACACCAGGAACCTGCAGAAGGTAGAGACTTAGGAAGGGCAGAATCTTATTTCTGATGAAACCTGATACAGACAAAGCCACTTTAGCTGCTTTTCTGGGGGGTTGTAAATGATAAAATTGGGTTTTGACAGAGAGAGACACAACCACCTTCATGCTCACTATAATAACCTTTTCTCCTGCTTGTGATTTCAAGTCAAAGGCCAACTATTACACCTTATAAACCTATGTCTCTCCAAAAAGTGATAACTTACACTAAGGCCTGAACTATGTTGTTTTTTTTTTTTTACGTGAAATATTTTACTTGCTGGGCTCCATTTTGCTTACTTAGCAGTTATTAACAGATAGTAAAACATATATGGCTAGGGACAATGGCTCCCGCCTGTAATCCCAGCACTTTGAGAAGCTACGGTGGGTGGATCGCCTGAGGTCAGGAGGTCGAGACCAGCCTGACCAACATGGAGAAACTCCATCTTTACTAAAAATACAAAATTAGCTGGGCGTGGTGGTGCATGCCTGTAATCCCAGCTACTCAGGAGGCTGAGGCAGGAGAATTGCTTGAACTGGGAGGCTGAGTTTGCAGTGAGCTGAGATCATGCCATTGCACTCTAGCCTGGGCAACAAGATCGAAACTCCATCTCAAAAAAAAAAAAAAAGAGATACTAGGAAAATTTAAGTTAAAATAAAGAATGGGGATTTCCTCCCCCCATCAAAAGAATGTCCCAGTATGACAGCTATTTCCTGTGTTTCAATTTCAATTCCTCTATATTTCCGTTTCTTCAGATTCATGTTACACAATATGACGAGATTAATCCTCTGTAATAACACTTTCATAATGCCATCTTTCACCTCTCTCTCCCATCTTCTCTAGAACATTCAATGGCTCCTCATTGTCTAGGATAAAATACAAATTTATGGGTTTAGATTTCAGATTCCTTCAGAGTCTGCCTCCAACTTTACTGATTTTTTTTTTTTTTTTTTTTTTTTTTTTT
>NW_016107349.1:9243778-9250239 GCF_001604975.1 Cebus imitator | reverse complement strand
TTTTTTTTGAGATGGAGTCTCGCTGTGTTTCCCAGGCTGGAGTGCAGTGGTACAAGTTTGGCTCCCTGCAACCTCCACCTCCTGGGTTCAAGTAATTCTCTGCCTTAGCCTCCCAAGTAGCTGAGATTACAGGCACCTGCCACAACACCTGGCTAAGTTTTTTGTATTTTTAGTAGAGACAGGGTTTCACCATCTTGGCCAGACTGGTCTTGAACTCCTGACCTAGTGATCCATCTGCCTTGGCTTCCCAACGTGCTGGGATTACAAGCGTGAGCCACCACGCCCGGCCTGACCTTACAAATGTTTTTTTTTTTTTTCTTGTCGGTAAGGGGCTTTAATGTAGCGACCTCACAAATATTTTACTTGCTGGGCTCTATTTTGCTTATTTACAGTTTGTGATTTGCCAAGCCATTGGTAGAAATAGCACTTGAACCCACATTTCCTTCTGCTATCATTATCCTCTCTCCTTTAGAGCAGGTGTTAGCAAACTTTTTTTTTTGGAGACAGAGTTTTGCTTTTGTTGCCCAGGCTGGAGTGCAATGGCACGATCATGGCTCACCGCAACCTCCACCTCCCAGGTTCAAGCGATTCTCCTTCCTCAGCCTCCTGAATAGCAGGGATTACAGGCATGCGCTACCATGCCTGGCTGATTTTATATTTTTAATAGAGATGGCGTTTCTCCATGTTAGCCTGGTCTCGAACTCCTGACCTCCGGTGATCCGCCCACCTTGGCCTCCCAGAGTGCTGGGTTTACAGGCATGAGCCACCACGCCCAGCCATCAGACCTTTTCTGTAAAGGCCCAGAGAATAAATATTTTAGGCTTGCAGGCTATATGGTCTCTGCTGTAACTATAGTATTCTGACACTGTCATGTGAAAGCACCTGAGACCATTCGGCATTTTCAGTTTGAACATTGAGCAGACCCTCCATTTGGGTGTAGGCTAATGTGTAAATTACATCCATGGCTGGTTGGGGAAAAGCTGGGAAGCTGTGGATCTTCAAGCAGTAGACAGCCAGTCATCCCATGGGCCGTGGTCACAAGGAAGACCTGTTGGGGACACACTGTGTACAACTCAGGGACTCATCATTTCCCAGAGCAGATCCATCAGTCTCTCACTTGGCAAAAATTTCTAAGGCTTACTGGCTGCTGGGCAGACTATGCCTGTTTAACTTGCTTGGAAGATGGGAGTCATTTTGGCTAATGGCAGCACTGGGTGCAGTTGTGGGAGACCTCAGCATGTGACATTCACTGCAATGAACTGTCTTCAGCCCGGACAGCGGACCTGTTTTTCGAGGGTGAACCTGTTAACTAAGTTCAGCGACAGGTGTAGCAAATCAGAAAACCTGTGCATTAATTTACAGTGACAACGATTACTGCCTGAAAGAGGCTTGGTTGAGTGTGGGAAGTGGGAAGGGAAGTTTGGATGATTTGAATGTTGTCATTAGAAGATGACTGAGTGTCAGCCGGTTTCAGCCCCCTGTGCATCTCAGCATTGGTGCTGAGACCCTGACCACAAGCCAGGGTGCTGTGTGGATTTTGGAAGAGCTCTCACCTGTATGGAATCCATAGGGACCCTCCTGGATCCCAACTTCCTGCCGATGCCCACCCCACTCCCTCCTGTCAAGAGGACGCTTTATTTCATAGATATGTTAGTGCAGTCCACTTGGCAGGTTACGACCTGTCTCTTTCTCAGGCACTTGCATATCGATACCCCAATCTGGTAGCTGTTGGTCTAACCCTGCAGAAGGTTGGTGCCCTTTCTGTTCAAACTAGGAGGGTGTCTCAGGCAGAGCCTAGACCGTAAGAGTGATTAAGAGCACATAATGATCAGTGAGGCTATTCTGATGGTATAAGACAAAGGCAGTGTGTTCCGTTGGTTCCCTGTGCTCCTCTTGGCCCGGCTTATTACTGCCCAAAGAAGGTAAATCACAAACTTCCTTTCAGTTTCATCCTTTTTAACATAAGTGAAGAGTATGAAAAATTTAGCAGATTCAAGTCTCTGCAGGGAGGTTGGGTTACAAAGGGTTCAGGTAATTGGGGAGGAGGTTTTCCCGGGGGACGGGTGCTGATCACTGGAGTCATTGGGGAGCTCTTCAGACACAAAGCTTTATGCAGATGCAGGTGTTGTCATTCTGAATGGAGGCAGGGAGGAGGGAAAGGGTCTAGCTGGTTGGGAAAGCGCAAAGGCCTCCGGGGGAGTTGGCCTGAAGGCTGAGATAAGACTCTGGGGAAGGGCAGGGCTCAGGAGGAAGGGAAGCAGTAGCCTCGGCCACTTCTCACACTCAATTCAGGGTTTCCATGGGTGCATTCAGTCCTGCGCCCGTCCGCTTTCCTAAAGAGGTCAGCATCCAGCCCTCCTTGTGGCTTGGACACGTGAACCCGCCGTTGCCATCACCTCTGCCTTGCTACAGCCTAATCAGCATCACCTGAAACCATAAATAACATCAAAGAGTCTGTCACTGACCCTCTGCAGAGTCCCACTATTGCCCATTGACAGGTTGACAAGGGTTGAAGGTTCTGCTTTGCAGTCTACTGAAACAGGGGTCTCTCTGCTCCATGAGTTTGAGATCCTCTGGTATCCCCAAGACCTATAAGGGTTACCAGGAAGGTGCTGCTGCAGCCAGAGGCCAGGAAAGCACCCCTAGATCAGAGAAGGGGTGGTCTTTTCCTTTTCTCACTTTAGTGGGAGTAGGCAGGCCAAGAAGCAGAACTGGTGGGAGTAGTCCCAGGTCTGCTTCTTAGTTGAATAACAACAGCAGGTCATTTTAACCTCTTAGCTGGATAACAACGGCAGGTCATTTTAACTTGCTTGAGGCCCAGGTACCCCACAGGTAAAATGAGGATACTAGTACTGTTACAGAAAAGGGGTCCCAATCCAGACCCCAAGAGAGGGTTTTTGGATCTGGCATGAGAAATAACGCAGGGCGAGTCCATAAAGTGAAAGCAAGTTTATTAGGAAAGTAAAGGAATGAAAGAGTGGCTACTCCAAAGACAGAGCAGCCCTGAGGGCTGCTGGTTGCCCATTTTTATGGTTATTTCTTGATGATATGCTAAACAAGATGTGGATTATTCATGTCTCCCCCCTCCCCACTGCCTTTTTTTTAAGATAGAGTCTCCCTCAATCTCCAGGCTGGATTGCAGTGGTGTGATCTATGCTCACTGCAACCTCCGCCTCCCAGGTCCAAGTGATTAACCTTCCTCAGCCTTCCGAGTAGCTAGGACCACAGGTGTGCACTACTATGCCCAGCTAATTTTTGTGTTTTTAGTAGAGACAGGGTTTCATCATGTTGACCACGATGGTCTCGATCCCTTGACCTTGCAATACACCCTCCTTGGCCTCCCAAAGTGCTGGGATTACAGGCGGGAGCCACTGTGCCCGGCCATGCCTCCCGTTTTTAGACCATATGGGGTAACTTCCTGATGTTGTCATGGCATTTGTAAACTGTCATGGCGCCGGTGGGAATGTAGCAGTGAGGACGACCAGAGGTCACGCTCGTCGCCATCTTGGTTTTGGCCGGCGTCTGTACTACAATTTATCTTATCAGCAAGGTTTTTATGACCTGCATCTTGTGTTGATCTCCTGTCTCATCCTGTGACTTAGAATGCCTTAACTATCCATTGGGCTCGGTGGCTAACACCTGTAATCCCAGTACTTTGGGAGGTTAAAGTGGGTAGCTAATGAGGTCAGGAGTTCAAGACCAGCCTGGCCAACATGGTGAAACCTCCGTCTCTACTAAAAATACAAAAATTAGCTGGCCGTGGTGGCAGGCACCTGTAATCCCAGCTACTCGGGAGGATGAGGCAGGAGAATTGCTTGAATCCGGGAGGTGGAGGTTGCGGTGAGCCGAGATCGCACCATTGCACTCCAACCTGGGTGAAAAAGAATGCCATAATCATCCAGGAATGCAGCCTAGTAGGTCTCGGTCTCATTTTACCCAGCTTCTATTCACAATGGAGTTGCTCTGGTTTACACGCCTCAGAGTACCAAACTCCAAGAGCTGTTGGCTGAGCTGGAGGAGCTGGTCTGTGTAAAGCTACCGCCCAGTATATAGAAGGCACATGCAAGGTTGGGTGCAGGCTTTGTGTGGCCTGAAAGCCTATTCAATTTGGCAGGGGTGTAAAAAGAATGTAAAAGTACAAATACAGAACTAGATATTTGAGTGAGCATATATTTCAAATAATGAAAGAAAACACAAAAAAGTATATGTTTAAAAAACTGACATCACAAAATCTAGAAAAATAAACTATGATTATGCATCATGTATTACATCATTTTCTTCCTGGATATTGTAGGCTATGTACTCTGATCATTTCTTCAATGACAATGAGTTTGGAATGCCGTTGTCTCTAGAGAGAATAGAAGATAATTTCCTTATTCCTCCAGCATGGAATGTTGGGATTTTTTTCTTCACTATCAATAGCTAAGAAAAAATTTGTAAGCTTCACAACTAGTTGTTGGTAACGCTGTGTAAACGTTTAGGACTGTTGTCAAATTTGGGAAGACCCTAAGTTTTTTTCATATGTGAGGTGTCAGATTTTATGGCATTTTAAGTATTCTTTTTTTTTTTTTTTTTTTGAGACGGAGTTTCGCTCTTGTTTCCCAGGCTGGAGTGCAATGGCGAGATCTCGGCTCACCGCAACCTCTGCCTCCTGGGTTCAGGCAATTCTCCTGCCTCAGCCTCCTGAGTAGCTGGGATTACAGGCACGCGCCACCATGCCCAGCTAATTTTTTGTAGTTTTAGTAGAGATGGGGTTTCACCGTGTTGACCAGGATGGTCTCGATCTCTTGACCTCATGATCCACCCGCCTCGGCCTCCCAAAGTGCTGGGATTACAAGCGTGAGCCACCGCGCCCGGCCTTGCATTTTAAGTATTTTTGTACAATGACTAATCTTATTTACTGAAGATGCTCATTCAGTACATTGCTGGGGCCCACAGGAAAGGGGTCGCAATCCAGACCCAATCCAGGGCCCGGGAAGGGGCCAGTGGGGCTGAGGGAACTTGAGCCTTCAGCTTCAAAGTCTCTTGGTCAGTCCTCTTGTAAACAAGTTCTCAATAAACATTAACTAAATTATATTTTTATTGACACTTATCTTTTTAATTTTATAATTTTGGTATTATTAAAGAATGTGTTCCTATACGTGCTAAATATATAATCTTAGTTAAATTTGTACAGTAGTCGTTCATTCATTATCATTTGTTAACCATCTGCTTTGATCAACCAGCCTCACCTCGATTGTTGGGAGCATTCTGTGACGTAAAGCAGATGAAACACCTCGCTCATGGTCTGTCATGTAGTAACAACTCAGTAAACTTAGCCATTATCACTGTTATAGGAAATGGGTTCCGATCCAGACCCCAAGAGGGGGTTCTTGGATCTTGCACAAGAAAGAATTAAGGGTGAGTTGATAAAGTGAAAGCGGATTTATTAGGAAAGTTAAGGAATGAAAGAATGCTACTCCATAGACAGCAGCTCTGATGGCTGCTGGTTGCCCATTTTCATGGTTATTTCTTGATGATATGCTAAGCGAGGTGCTGACTATTCATGCCTGCCCTTCTTAGATCATATAGGGTCACTTCTGGATGTTGCCATGGCATTTGTAAACTGTTAAGGCGCTGGTAGGAGTATAGCAGTCCTCACTGTGTGCCCAGAGGTCACTCTCGTCGCCATCTCGGTTTTGGTGGGTTTTAGCTGGCTTCTTTACTGCAACCTATTTTATCAGCAAGGTCTTATGGCCTGCATCTTGTGCTGACCTTGCATCTCATCCTAAGACTTAGAATGACTTAACCGTCTGGGAATGCAGCCCAGTAGGCCGCAGCCTCATTTTACCCAGCTTGTATTCAAGATGGAGTTGCTCTGGTTCACAGGCCTCTGACATGACCACCATCATCTCTACATCAGCACCTGATCTCGAACTGGCTCTTGGGGATGTAAGGTTGAGATATTTGTCCCCCTTGGAGGTAGAGAGGGGCACAGGTTCAGGTTAAGGTCAGAGACCTCATCGGGTGTCATGCTTTGCCTTGGGTTCTAGACATAGTTGTTCCCCCCTTTTTTTTTTTTTTTAAGACGGTGTTTCACCATGTTGGCCAGGATGGTCTTGATCTCCTGACCTCGTGGTCCGCCCACCTCAGTCTCCCAAAGTGCTGGGATTACAGGCATGAGCCACCGCACCTGGCTGTTCTCCTCCATTAACCGTGGATTCCCTGTGGCTAATCTCCCCTCATGAATTCTCCATTCATCAACAATACTCTATTAACATGTCCACATGTAGACATTAAGCCATACTTTTAAAGTGTTCAGTGATAACGTATAATTTAGTACTTTTTGCCCAAATCTTTTTAAAAAAACTTTTTTAATTTTTTTAGAGAAGGGGTTTCTCCACGTTGGTCAGACTGGTCTCGAACTCTTGACTTCAGATGATCTGCCCTCCTCGGCCTCCCAAAGTGCTGGGATTACAGAC